>NW_008676334.1:174110-188587 GCF_000695815.1 Acanthisitta chloris
CTGCCTGCCTGCCGGCCTGCCTGCCTGCCTGCCTGCCTGCCTGCCTTCACAATGTGCAGGAGGATATCAACACAGAAAAATATGGAAGACTGAAAAAGAAAAAAGGAAACTTATACATGCTAACAGGTACAGGACAAAAACTGGTTTGCAGTTGACTGTAGGTCACTGGTCCTTTTGCTACAGTGCCCAAGCATGCAAATAATCTCTCCTGAAGACAGGAAAAAATAATTGCAGCTGTTTTTTCAGTGTTTACTGTGCTTCCACATGAAACAACTTGTCACTTTGCAGCAGTAAGATGGAAGCACTGGGTGTTGTCTGTGCTGAAGTAGCAGTAAAGGAACTCACAGCAACCATAAATACATCATAAAATGTCAGGCAGCAATCTTGAATAAAACAAATATAGGCAAAATAAACACAGGAAAAAGTGGCAATATTCTTGAAAGTGTCACTGGTTATTTAAAGGGAGATAAACCCCAGAACTCAGTCCAAGAATGAAAGAATTTAGCTTTAAAAGGATATTTGCTTCCTGAATGCATCTAGAAACAAAATACAAAAAATCACTGATATGCTACTGAGAACTCCTGGTCTGACCATATGTTAGACCACATGTGCAACAAGTTAAGAGGAGGGATTGAAAGAAGCATTGGGTTTGTGTGGCAAGGCTTTGGTGGAGGGGGGGCTACCAGGATGGGTTCTGTGAGAAGCTGCTGAAAGCTTCCTCTGTGTCTGACAGAGCCAATGCCAGGGGCTCCAGGATGGACCTGCTTCTGGCCAAGGCTGAGCGTGTCAGTGACAGTGGTTGTGCCTTTGGGATAACGTGTTTAAGAAGGGGGAAAAAAACCTGCACAGGTGCAGTGAGTGAGAATATGTCAGTGAAACAACTCTGCAGACCCCAAGGTGAGTGCAGAAGGAGGGGCAGGAGGTGCTCCAGGTGCCGGAGCAGAGATTCTCCTGCAGCCCATTGTGCAGCCCATGTTGAAACATCTGTGCCCCTGCAGCCCAGGGAGGTCGACAGGGAGCAAAGCTCTACCTGCAGCACATGGAGGACCTCACACCAGAGCAGGGGGATGCCTGAATCAGGAGGCTGTGACCCTGTGGGATGCCCACGCTGGAGCAGGCTCACAGCAGGAGCTGTGGTCCATGGAGAGACAAGCCCATGCTGGAGAAGGTGATGTTTGATGCTGAAGGGTGTGCCCCACGGGAAGGACCCACGCTGGGGCACTGAGTGGAGACCTGCAGCCAGTGGACAAGTTCATAGAGCACTATATCCTGTGGGAGGGATCCACGCTGGAGCAGGGGAAGATTGTGAGGGTTCCTCCCCTGAGGAGGAAGGAACAGGAGGGACAACATGCCTGAAATGACTGACCACAGTCCCCAATCTCCATCCTTTTCTGCTGCTGGGGAGAGTTGGCGGAGAACACAAAAGGCCATTTTGCATCTTGGAGGATGAGATTATTGGTGATTTAGTGTTCCTTATTTACATTGTTTTGGCTGTCAGATTGTGGAGATGGTGACAGTCACTGTGAGCGCATAGGAGATACATGCTTAAGCAGCATAATCCTCCAAAAACTGAGCTGCAATTATCTCTAACATAATGAGAGCCTTTGTGTAAACCCTACTCTTCCTTGAAAAAAACAGATTGGTTAAACAGCAGCAAAGGCACATATAGCAAAGAAAACATGAAGTTTGTAATTAAATCTGACAGGAAGTATAACTAAAAGCTTCCACTGTACACTGTTAATCAGGAGATGTTCAAATGGAGAGTCAGGTGTGGTGAGGAGTTGGAAGCGATGCAGTAAATGAGAAGAGATATCTGTAGGGTGAGAGAGAAACATACTACAGTTCTCAAGAACAAGGAAAAGGCCTAAGGGACTTATTCCATTTTTTTCCGCAGAAGAATGTGGATTAGACAGTGCATCAGCTCAGAAAATCATCTTCTGCATGATGGTATTTCAGAAATGCCATGGGAACCAAGTTATGAATGTCGTTATGGTCAGTTCTGTGTAAAAGCAGGTCTGAAGCTCATACAACCAGCTATCTGCACTGAATTAATGAATATTGGATCACAAGCCACAGAGCTGGAGGACAGGGAAGCCATGGGGAGCTTCTATCCTCACAGTGAGTATCACTTTCCAGTAATATCCCATATTAACAAAATTTACCCAATGAGATTTTGGATCATGTTTGCCTTTATTACCTAGAAAGAAAAAGATACTCTATCCCAAAGGTCAGCTATGCTCGTCAGGCTTATAGCTCCAACTTTTTCACCCTTGGATCTACAGTTGATCTTTGTTATCTCGATAAATTTCAGTTCAAAGGCAGCAGCGAAGGTAACAGTAACTGATAATGGCATAATGCAGAAATACATTTAATACTGGCATAAAGGAATTCATCATGCTCTAAAGTGATGGTGGGGTGTCACCCTGTTAATAGCACCTCTATATGCTGTTGTTCCCTGAGTTTCATACATAAGCTAATTATTGTTGTGAATGAAGAGGTCAAAGGAGTTCTTCTGTTTCCATTTCATCCTGTATCTCTGCTCTGTGATTCAGTAATCTTTGCACAACTGCTGAAGTGCTAAATACGCATTTTACTTCTCCCCATTCAAAATTAGTATCAAATATATTTTCTTATCTTAAATAACTATTGCATGTCTGAGAGTCACAGCAGATATTTCACTTACTCTCTCTACGCTTGCTAAAGACCATCCAAGATAAATGAAGTTGAATCTTAAAGTGTGAGCCAGTGACCCAAAAAATCTTCCAGGATCTTTTCAGACTTGAATTCTGTAATTAATTGAAGAACTATAAAGGAAAGGGAATATGGCCTATCTACATAGTATTTATTTATATGAAACATGACATCAAAATTATAGCACACTGACACACTCAGTATGTTCTGAATGTGAACTCTTCTCCCTGATGTTTGATCAGTTTAGCACTAGTGTAATTAAGTCCTTGTTGTTAAGATTGATTAGTTTTGTTGGCATGAAAGGCAAAGGGAGAGTTTTTACTGCTGCTTAAGTGGAGAAGATATCTGTCCTCCACAGAAATGAAACAAAAAGGAAGGATTAAAAAGAGGATAGTAAAGTTGCTACTATTGGCATATCTATAGTGTTAAATATTAATGAAATTAGGCCAAATTTAAAGATAGTAATAGTCTGTGATATAAAGACAAGTTACTATATGTCTGTTGTAGAGTTCACATTCTCTAGAAAAAGCTATTTTGTGAAAACCAGTGTCCCTAAAATAACAGGTATTTCTTTTTTTTTTTTTTTTTAAAATTCTCCAAAGTTGAAAATAATACGGTACTTTCTACTTTATCCTCTCAAAATTTCCCTGGAGTTATCACTTTCTAAGAGTTTAGCTGACTAAATGTTCTACTGCACATGTTTTAAATTTGAGGTTAACAGCTTACACCAACAAAAATATTTCACCTGAATTCTATCTCATTTTTACACACTTCATTTCCAATCTTAGACACCCTGCAGCACCTTGTCTGTCTGTGTGAGTCACCAGCTCACCTGTGCCGATGCTTGAGATATCCTGATGCATCTCTAATGGCTCTGCATGTTTATGTTTACACAACAGCTCTCCATGGATGGTTTTCTGGGTGAACTGAGGCAAATCCCTTGGGGGATGCTTAGAATGCTGCTCAGCAGGCAATGGGATGGATATCTATGACATGTCAGGTGTGTGTCAGCTTTATGCAGTCTGAGAAGTTCCCTCTGGCCCTTGGTTTATGAGAAGTATCTCCAGATCCCTCATGTTTCAAAGAAGTGAATGTATTCAGTGCAGGGTTGGTTTGTTTCCTTGTCATGGCAAGGTGGTAAGGAGCAGTATGATACTGAGGGAATGTGGATGTTTCCTTAGGCAGAGGGTTTCTGTGAGTCACAGAGGTTCTGATGGAGAACAGGGCTCTGCCTAACAGTGTGGGGCACCCTGCTGTCTTGTGACAGCCATTCCCTGCAAGTCCTGTTCTCCTGTGGTCCTTGAGGGGTTTGGTGTTTTTTTCTCACCAGTTTAAGCATGTTGTTCATGGACACTGTGTCCAGCTCCCTCCACTGCACAATGTCTTCATTCCTAACACTCTTGGATATGAAGGTGATTCAGTAATACACAGATCATCTGTGCACAAGGAAAAGGAAGTGTGGCCTTTGCAAAAAGAAAAGAAGATGCATTTCCAGAATGAATGCCTATGGGTGGTCCAAGCAATTCATTGTATACAAAAAACAAAAATATGCAATATTGTCCTCTTCAGAAGATGCAATATCAGCACAGGTACTGTTAAGCACAGCCAGAGGACTGCTGCATTCAGAAAATCATTACGACAACTTGTGTGCCATCATTTTGCTTGACTGGTTTTCTGGGGTTGTTTCTGGCTCACATCTGGAAATTTTTCTCAAACAAAATCCCTACTGAGCTCAAATAACTTCTTGCTAGAAAGGATTTGGAAAAGCAAATCCCCAAAGAGATGTCATTTGTTGTCTTTTCATGACAAATATTTATTGTATGTAATGAATAAAACTGTGAACTTTCCTGAGGTTTTTCATTTACAGTTTTAAAGATTAATTGACTTAATTTGATCTATGCTCAGTTGAGGAAAGGCTATTAAACAATTCTATGAACTGCTGGTGATCATTGAATATATAATTTACATTCATTAGAACTGGTGAGGGTTCCAAATCTTTGTGGCTTCACTTCCACTAGCCTAATGCAATGAAAAATTAATTGAACTAATAGATCCTTCAATAGTACACAGGCAATAGATTCTTCACTTGTTTCAACTTAAATTGCATGAGCTTTACTTAAACAGGCAAGGCAAATTTAATACATGGAAGGTGAGTAAATACCTGATTTTCACACTGTACACAAGAGTTAATTTTTTTCTCAGTCAAGCCTTGATATTTTCTGTCTTTGGGTTCATGCAGGCAGAATTCAACAATTTCTTAAGAAAAGACTCAAAGACCAGGGAAAAAACAGTCAGAATTGCTTATTTTTCCTCCTGTCCTAATTTTAGTTGTCATGATTTGTAAGACTACTCTGGGTTTTAAACCTTGCCCTCCATCACTGTGTTCCCTGCTCTCTTCTCACACAGGGAATCCACCACTTCAATAGCACTTAGTCTTGACAACAGGAGAGAGCTTTGAAATGCTCAAAGATTGCGAACAAAGAATCTGCATTTTCATTAAAAGTTGTGTGATGGAGGACAATTACACCGTGACTCAACCTGCATAACTGTTACCAAATGGCAGGAAAAGATTTCATTCATAAAATTCCCCCAACCCCATGTTCTCCAGATAAAGACACAACCTTTCATGCTAGCATATCTTTTTATAGCAACAAGAATAACAAAATCCCAAGGTGAGTAGATGTCTGTTAGCAAAGCACAGGAATGTTCTCTGAACCCTGAGGACTGCTTTGGCTGCACAGAAAGTCCATTTTAGCACTGCTCTTCTGGACACATTCAGCATGAGAAACGGTGCAAAACTTTCCATGCCACATGTAGCAGCCTTGCTCACTGGTTATTTACAAAGGGAGACCCTGTCCTTCCAAAAATCAGCTGTACCTCATCTGTGTTGAAATCCCTTCTGTTGTCTCCATGATCCTTCTATTTCTGATCAGATGAGGGTTCAGACAGTGTTGTACTTTCCAGTGTGCTCCTGTCTCCTGCATTCCATTTAGAATTTTCTTTTTGCTTCTCAAAAGTATTCCAAAGACTGTCCCATTGCTCCATCCTATGCTCCTCTAGACTTGACTTGCTCATTCAGAGTCACCAGTTCTGACCTGACAAGATCATAGACTCACAGAATCATAGAATAATAGAATGGTTTGAGTTGGAAGGGACCTTCAGGATCATCTAGCTCCAACTCCCTTGCCATGGACAGGGACAAATTATATTGGGCCAGGGGGGATCCAAGCCACATCCAACCTGGCCTTGAATGCTTCAAGGGTTGAGGCAGCCACAGCTTCTCAAGGTAACCTGTGCCAGTGCCTCATCACCGTCACAGCCAAGAATTTCTAGTCTAAAAAAATCTTTCCCCTTTCAGTGGGAAGCCATTCCCACTACTCCTGTCACTCCAGGCCGTTGTCCAAAGTTCCTCTCCAGCTCTCTTGTGTCCCCTTTAGGTACTGAAAGGGGCTTGAAGGTCTCCCCAGAGCTTTCTCCAGGATGAACACCCCTAGCTCTCCCAGCCTGTCTCCATGGCAGAAGTACTGCAGCCCTTGCAGCATCTCCATGGCCTCCTCTGGACTCACTCCTACAGCTCCATATCATTCTAATATTGGGGGCCCCAGAGCTGGAGGCAGCACTGCAGGTGGGTGTCCCCAGAGCAGAATAGAGGGCAATGTGGTGATATTTTTAACTTGATTCTCCTAACCAAGTTAAAAATGATTCTCATAACCTTTGGTCTCTCATATGATTCACATAACAGTTATGTGGTCATTTTCTTTTAGAGCCATGAGTACCATTGTTTGCTCTTTGTAGCAATTTGCTTGCTGCTGTGTTAGGTACATCTAGCTCTTTCTTGTGCTTCATCTTTCTACTAACTTGTAGCCAAAAGTATATTCTGAAAATGTGGGTTAGTCTTTCTTGATATTTTGTATTTCTTGCAGCTCAGATTTATTTAGTCTCTCTTCTCCTAGACAGGCCAAGTTCTCCTAGACTAACAAAAGTCAAGTGTAAGGATCTTCTGGCTACACTGAATGAAGGACAATGTTCACAGCAAAAGGACCTGATATGTAAAGGTAGTTCAGCATCAAAGCATAATGACAGGGCTACAGTAGATGGTGAAAGCTTTTAAGAAGGTTTCTGCCTGCAGCTTGAAAAATAAACGTGGTAAAACTAAAAAGAATCACAGAACGTGTCAGGTTGGAAGGGACCACAGTGGATCACCTGGTCCAGCCTCCCTGCTCAAGCAGAGTCATCCTTGAGCACATGGCTCATGATTGTGTCCAGACAGTTCTGGAATATCTTCAGGGATATTCAGAAGTGTCTTCTCAGAGAGTTTTATATGGGAAGGAGTAATGTCCATCTCATCACATTTTCCAGGACTGAGTTTCTGTGTAAGACTCTAATTTTCATACTTGATGTGGGTACTTGAGAATAAGGACACAAAATCCCTGACTGACTCTGTGTAGAAGACCATCACCAGACATGAACTGTCGACCACCCTCCTCTCTGGAGATGTTACTCATGCTTTTCCTAACAAGTCAAAGAAGGATGTAGCACTGCAGATGACCTCTGAAGGTAGATCTATGTCCTACTTCCTGGGACTGTGGGGAAAATGATAGATGCTTCCCTTGAGACAACATCCAGCCCACTCAGACTTCTGAGATACCACCTCAAGGAACAGACCAGTTCCTTTTTGCACCCTAATGATGATGCCACTTCCAACTTTTGTGCATAATGGCACAGTGGACCATGGTCATACCAAGGACAGCTGGCCCCTTGGGTCTTTTCCTCTAACCCAAGAGCATTCATTTCCCACCAGCTGGTGGATTTTGGGAAGGATTGTTACTGTTCACAGAGCAGCCTGCTTCACAGTGGGGAATTTGAAAAGCATGAGACCTGAGTGGTAAGAGAAAATCTGACATCCTCTGTTAATGCCAAAGATCCTCAATTTGTATTTTAAACAGCACTGTTCTGGTTAAGCAGAACAACACATAAACACTTCTGGATTCAGGTGAAAAAATCTTGATTTTTGGTCTGTCAGATGAATGACTGAAGCTGAAAGCAAGACCTGCCCTGACCCCCACAAACATGCAAAGGACAGGACTGACTGGCTTTCTTTGAGTCCAGGGTGCTGCTTTCCAAATCTAACCCCACTCTTATTGAAACCAAACTCTGCAGCTACAGTGAGAAAATACCTTTTCTGGATTTCTTGCTTCATAGCAAAATTCTGATGTTTCAACTGGGCTCCAAAGTCTGAGTGAAAACAGATTCTCAAAACTTTGTGGTTTTATTAGTAAGGAGTTTCTGTTCACACTTCAGCATCACTGACTGTGGATGACTTCGGAAAGACTTCATAAAGGCAAGGAGCAAGCCTCATTTTTTCCTACTAAAAGTCAGGACTGACTGCCTTGTGCTGTTCAGATTTCCAGCCAGGCTGTGACAGAGGCTTTGCTCCACTGTGGCTTTAATAGTTCACAATTCTGTTTCCCACCTGTTTCCAGAGGACCAGGAATGTGGGCAGACAGCACCCTCTGCAGTGAACAATGGGGAAATGAGAGTTTGATTTCTGCCAGGGAATTTTATTTGTGCTTTATTAAATCCGTCTGCTTGGAGCACTCTTCCACACTCTGCTTTCTGTGGACAAGCAAAACAATGGAGTTTGGAGCTGGTGTGAAAGCTGAGACAGGCTTTGTCAGGATATCTTGAAGCATGTGCGGAGTCGCAGGGAAGGAAGATGGTAGCTAAACTGATTTCAAAATGTCCATGCTGTTTCATGTGTTATTGTCTCCTTTCCCCTTAGTCTGTTATCTCTTGTTTACAAGTCTTAGGCTACGGATATGAGATTTAAGGGTTTTTTTCTAAGTTGCAGTTCTTTTACAGGCAATGTGTTAAAGGAATCACAGTTAAAGGGCACATCTCTCATTGCAGGATTGAAATCTGATCCAACCCCCTGGACCACAGGGCAGGGGGTTGGGACTAGGTTATCTTGAAGGTCTATTCCAACCCCTAAAATTCTATGATTCTCTTCACTCTGCCCAAAACTACATAAGAATCTCCATCCCAGGTCAGCCCAAAGAAACATACAGCATAACATCCCACTCTGAACATAATGCATAAAGGGAGTTGTGGGAGGCAAAGGATAAATAGAGCATGTACAGAGCAATTCCTCCTCCAGCCTTCCAAGCTTCTGAGCAATTCCATATTGAAAGCAACCATTTACCATGTTATGGTCAATAAAGGAGAAAAATGGACCAGATGATTTTTCTGTGGTTTTGTTTGATTTGTTTGGTGTTGGCTTTAATTTCTTCCTAGTGCTGGTTGAACAAATCCAGAGTAATTGCTCCACTCATCAAGCAGATTCTGTAAGTCTTGCATAGCTTGACATAGCACTTGAAAAGACTGAGGCTGCTGATGTGCACTTCAAGATACTCATAAAGTACATTTTTGCAAACACTGTAAATTCTTCTTCATTACATTGTAATGAAGAATCTGTTTTTCAGTTTACTAAAAATATCCCAATGATCAGAGCTAATGATGGAGGCAATTAACTGGATTTCATCATGCTTTCATTTTTTGAATAACAAGCACTGTTGTCTTGGGATGATTGCACTCGAGCTTGTTGCTAGGTAAGATGTATCTGAAGGCTGTTATGAGGTCAAGGAATGATCCTGACTTACCTGGAAACATTTCAGCATGGAGGACATGATGCTATCCTATATTACTTGGAAGGAAAAAGCCTCCCAGGAAAATCTTAATGCAACCTTGTTGTCTTAGTTTAGTAGCATGTAAAAGCAAAGTTGTTTTCCCTGGTTTTGTTCTGATGAGTCATTGTAAAGAAAAAGAAGTGTCATTTGTATATAGAAAGTGTAAAACATCACCTGGTACAATTTTGCTTGGCTGTTTAGACTTGCAAATACTGCTGATGGACAAAAGAGGAAAGCATCATGAGTAAATACCAAGAGCAGGCTACTGAAGGATTTCAGCTTAAAATCCTCTTCGAGGTGAATTTTAGGATCTAAACTGGTGCTAATGGTGTTGACCTCCTTTGGAAAGTGCTTAGCAATTTTGTGAAGAAAAGGAATATATGAGCTAAATTGTTGTTGTTGTAATTATAGAATTATTAGTCTTATTCTATATCTATTGAGTACATCAAAGAACTACCTCGACTGTGATTTCAGCCTGTAAATTTATATAATATGCATGTTTTCTGTTCACAAACTAAGAGCTTTTCCTGTTGTACTTTTCTTTGTGTCTTTACTTCCCTCTTGTTGCTCCTATTGTGCATATATTTTACTTTTCTCATGACTTGGAGTAGCCTTACCTGGATCAGTGTTGTTCTTTGAGTCTTTTCAGGCTCAACAGTCTGTGTCTTGTTTGGGAAAAAGCTCTGAAAAACATGAGGTGCAAAGCAGTGCTTAGGTGAGTTTCCATGTGCCACAGCTGGACATGTAACACCTTCCAGTACAGAGGAGTCCGAGAGATTAAATTGCAGATACAACTAATGTGATGCTTCCCCTGCAATAGATTTCAGTAACTGAAATAGTAAAACAAGTATCTGAGTACCCTTAAGATTCATATCCCCAGTCTTCTGGGATGATTTTATTTCTGTCAGCTTCTCCTTCTCTCCCTTTTGGCTCAAAAGAAATAGACTCTTGTGTACTTTTTCTCCTGGAAAACTGTTCCATTGTTAAAGTCATCATGTTCCCCTGACCGTTTGCACAGCCTGACAGCAAGAACGGGCAGGATGGCTCATCCTGACATCAATTCTGCAGTGTTTGAGTATATTACAAGTGCTTTATTTATATAATGATGTATGTTCTGGAATAGAACTTGTTGTTGGGGAAAGATAGGTACAGTCTCCCATAAGAAATATCATATCCCAGAAGCTTGTGTGAATAATCCAATAAAGCAAATCTTACAGTCCTAAAATCTTCATCATAGACTCTTTTCACTTAAAAAAAAAAAAGCAAACCACAAAAAAGCCCCAAAACAAACCCCCCAAAAAGCTCAAAGTGTAATTGAAGTAAAACAAGATGACAGAATGTTTATAACAGTATTGCTTGATAACATGAAACACTATCTGGATACCCCAGACAAACTGATACAGATCCACAATGTAAACCTCTGCTCTAGTACACCAAAAAACTCTTGAGGATGCTATTTGTCCCAAATTTTAGAAATTACTCATTACACAATGATTTCATAAATCTTTTGTCCAAGATTTTATGCTCTTGCAGCCCAAGAAATCTACCCATGACCATAGTAAGAATGGAGGAGGAAGATGGTACTGAAAGTAGAAATCAACTGCTCACCAGCCTGAAGGCAAGAAAAGATTCAATTTGCCATCTGAGATCCATTTTGGGGAATTACCTATTTATCTCATACCTTTTGTTGTACACATAAGATAAATGTTTCCATACTTGAAATATTTGACTATCTACATTCTACTACATAGAAATGCAGAAATGAGACTCAAAACATTGAAAATGTCTGGATTTATCCCAAGACTAAGGACTATGCTGCTGTGCTTGGGCACTGGCTGCCCTTGAGGGCAAGATGGAGCTACACAGCTCAAGCAAAGTTTTATGGAAATTCCTTCTCTATAAGGTCCTCACTCATAAAATTCAGGGCAGTTCAAATAAAAGTGAATAAGGCTCTAAAATCCTGTATCATTTTGAACTGTCTACTCTGCCCTATCCTGAGTGCAGCATGCAGGATCGCACACTGCATTCTAATATGAATGTCTATTAGCTGCTTTGAAGTCCTTAGCATAGCAGAGCACTCAATGACCACTTTGGATGTTGTTGACTAGTTTGCCAGCATTGATGATCTCCTCGTTGCTCCTTCATTTACTTTGCTTCTCAATTAGGCTGTTATTGTTCTGGAAGTTACAATAATTGGCAGATTTTGCAGCTACAGTTGACAGTCACTACACAGAAAGGTGGAGAAGTATGAATACATTTAAATACATATGCATATTGAAAATGAACCCCTAACAATATTAAACACAGGCACCCTTAAAATTACTTTTAAAATGCATAATAGTCAAGGAGAATAGTCCAAAGTATCCTACTGATTGTTATCTGGGAAGCTCAGAAGGAGACAAGTATTCAGCAGCCCAGGATGCAGAGAAATTTGGGGGTATTTGGCTTATCTAGTCTATCAAGCACATTTTGTGTGATTCTGTGCTAGGCAGTTCTATTGCTATTTTTGAAAGGATATAAGCAAGATTGAACACTCAGGTTGATTTTGGTGTCTTAGCTCCTGTCTGTGAACTGGGAGCATTACTGTAATACTGATCTCTTCTCTCTGGTGACCAGCAACAGGAACTGAGGCATTGGCATGAAGCTGTGTCAGGGTGGGTTAGGCTGGATATTAGGAAAAAGTTCTTCACCCAGGGGGTGATTAAGCACTGAAATGGGCTCCTTAGGAAAGTAGTCATGGCCCCAAGGCTGACAGAGCTCAAGAAGTTCTTGGAAAATGCTCTTAGGCACATCACACCCTGATGTTCCTACATGAATGACATTGCTCTCCTAGATAACTCTCACTGAACAAAACAGAGGAGCCAACGCAACTGTTTTATATCTCTCACCAAACAATAGTAAGCAGACAACAATTAAACTGCAGTACCAGGTGCCATTCAGTCCAGGGTTGGATGGAACTCTAATATTAGGTTGCTGAGCCTCCAGGTGGGCATGATGCCTATCATGGCTTTACACTTCTGAACTGCAGAAGGCAGAAAGCTGCTTAAAGGTGCAAAGCAGAGCAGACTGGTTTTACACAGACCTGACTGTGATTACAAGCAGTAGATTTAGAGGTAAGGAAAATGTATAGAACTTCCATCAGCCTAGGGAAAAGATAAAAGATGCTAAAGTTTGCGGAAGAATAAAGTATTTAAGGATTGGCATTGAGAGGAAAAAAAACTGAAAAAAAAAAAAAGAAAATTTGAAGGGTAAGAGTTTGATTGCTCCATGTCTTTTAAATTATGAGATACCTTTTATCCCTGTTGAGAATTTATCTTGGACAGTTTGGCCTGTAAAGGGCCATGGTCTTGTTCAAACCTTTGCAGGTTTTGTGGCAAAAATTGGTGCAAGGGGTGGGAGGCTTAAAATTTAATTCAGTGGCAACACTTCTTGCTGTACTAACCTGCATTAAGCTGACCTGACACTAAAGTTGGAGAAATAAGTCTGATAGCAAATCCTCTGAGGTGGATTGTTAAGGTGAACATTTTCCTGCCACCTTTGGTACTCCTGCTCCTACACACTTGAGGGAGCTGCATCATGTGCTGGGCTACAGCTGCAGCTGGGGCTCAGAGCCATAATCAGAGTTCTGAGGATGAGTTATTACTTCATGTCTGCACATTTTGAAAGTTGCATATGTTTGCTCACCATGGTCAGAGCTGGAGTTTTGAAAAACAGGTCTAGGATCCCAAATGTTTCAAAGAACAGAAGCTCAGGTCCATGATCCCTGATTTAATTTAACTGCTGATTTAAACTGTTGCTCACATGATAAAATTATAGTTTCCTGAAAGTCATTGCAAATAAAGGGTAATGACAATGCCTGGCATTTTCCTGGATCATTTCTTTACATACTGGCACAGCATAACAAAGTATAAGACTCCAAACCTAGGCTATCAGTATGTCGTATTCTCTCTCCTACAAACTGTACCTGTTTCCCAGAAATGATAAATGGAAAATCTCATTTGTCAAAGAATAAAATGAAATTAAATGGAGCTTGTGAGTACTAAGTCTGAAAAAAATTGGACTAAAGTTATGTAAGAGAAAAATAATTGGGTTTGCACACAGAAGCAAAATTACATTTTCTGAAAATCTGGAGAACATTTAGTTTAAACTAAAGAGCCCCAACACTGCACTGCACTGTCAGTATTGATTTACATGAAATCCCCTAATAATACCAAAGCTCTCTAGATGGCAATGTCAACATATGTTTCAGAACATAGGACAGGTGCCTCTCTCCACCCACTACCTATAATTTCAGCCTAAGGAAATGACTTTTCCTAAATTTCAAATTGCTAAATTAAGGTGGATCCCACAAACAAAAGGTTGAATAATCACAAAAGCACAGAATAGTTCAGATTGGAAGGCACTTAAAGCACAGTCCTTTGCCCTTCAGGGCTGCCTCCCAAAGGACTTCATCAACCAGACTCTTAAACAGGCCAAAATTTGACTTCTGGCAGCCCAAGGCAGCAGCTTACTGACCCCCATCCTTACTTCTTTGAGATTTTGTGATTGCTCTGCCCAAGGAAGCTTCCAGCCATCACATCACCCAGAAGCCCTTCTCTGGTTGCCAACAACAGGTCCAGCAGGCACATTCCCTAATGGGCTCTCTCACCAGCTGTGTCAGGATGTTCTATTTCACACAGTCCAGGAACCTCCCAGACTGTGTTTTATTTCCAGCAGATGTCTGGTAAGTTCAAGTTCCCCACAAGAGCAACGGGCTAGTGGTCTTGGGACTTCTCCTAACTGCTTATGGAACATTCCACCTGCCTCTTCATCCTGGCTGGATAGTCTAGACCAGACTCTCATCATGACCTCTGCCTTGTTGGCCTTCCCTCTGATTCTTACCCAGAACACCCAACCCTGTCCTCACTGTTGTTAAACTCTAGACAATCAAAGCAATCCCTAGCACATAGGTCTCATGTATTGTTTAATGTAATGTTTATTCCATATTGTTTAATATTTATGCCATACTGATTCCATTTGCACTCAGACTTGAGCTTCTGTATCCTTTCAAAAGTTAAAACTCCTACACAAGGACCAAAAAAAAAGCTAGGACAGAGGGAA
>NW_008676334.1:188625-194148 GCF_000695815.1 Acanthisitta chloris
CTTGCATTGTTTGCTTTTGCAATGATCAGCCGTTTGATATTGGTTAAACAAAGACGTGGAAATATAATGTGATATTTTGTAAGTAGGAACTACAAATGTTCCCTTTTCGTTTGAATTGTATTCTTCATAGCCTGACATAAGATATTATCTCCTTGCTCACGTTTTTCTCAACATACCAAAAAGAAGCTTTTATACTTTAGCAATTTTACCCACAGGATATTCCCTGGGATTACGTTAATGCCTTGGTAGCTTGCCTGGCATTTCACTAGTGTAAACGTGTCTGCATTGTCATAGAACCATGGAATCATAGAATTTAAGAGTTGGAATGGACCTTACAGATCATCTAGTCTCAACTCCCCCTGCCGTGAGCAGGGACACCTCCTCACTAGATCAGATTGCACAAGGCCTCATCCAGCCTGGCCTTGAACACTGCCAGGGTTGGGGCAGACACCATGTCTCCGGACAGCTTGTTCCGATGTCTCACCACCCTTACAGTAAAAAACATTTTTCTAATATCTAACCTAAACTTTCCCTCCTTCAAATTTAATCCATTATCCCTTGTCCTATCATTGCAGTTCCTAGCAAAGAGTCCCTCTCTGGCTCCCTTGGAGGCCCTTCAGATATTGAAAAGTTGTTATGAGGTTACCATGCAGTCTTTTCCAGGCTGAACAGTCCCAACTTCCTCAGCCTGTCTTCATGGGGAGGTGCTCCAATCCTCTTACCAACTTCATGTCCTTCTCTGGACTTGCTCCAAAAAGTCCATGTCCTTCTTATTTTGAGGACACCAGAACTGCAGACAGTATTCCAGGTGGGGTCTCATGAGAGCAGAGTAGAGGGGAAGAATCACCTCTTTTGAGCTGCTGGCCACACTCCTTTTGATGCAGCCTGCACTCTATGTGAATCAATACTTCCTAATTTGTGAGCCAATTAACCAGTCTTTTTGATTATTTAGTTTGAAGTATGGTCTGCATGCTTTGATTTTTATTTTAAGCTTTGATTCTGCCATTTTATGGGAGTTTTCATTTGTCTCAATGCAACTTCTTCTTGGCCTTCCATGGGGAAATTAGTTTTCTGCTCAATGTTTCATACAGGCAAAGAATAACTCTGTGGTATTTATTCTCAGAATGACTGTAGAGTTTTTGTGATGCCTTCTCCTACTGGATCTGGGACTCAGTGACAGAACTGCTCTCTGTTAAGTCAACAAAATGGGAGACAAAATCACATTCAAAGGTCTGGGGTTAGAGGAGATATTAATCAACACAAAATATCTGCATGTCTCCCTGTGTTCCTTCTGCAAAGTTAACTTCCCATAAAGCCTTCTGGTTCATTTACTACATCAAACTGCAAACTGGACATGTTGCATTAATTTAAATCAGTTTAAAATATTACCTGGGGCAACATGTTTACTAGTGTTGTCAAGAATACACATCTGATTAAAATTCTATTTATGGTTCAAGTATTCATCATAAGTTTTGCCTGAACTTTTTTCTTTTAATTGCATTTAGATATTAGAGTAGAGGAAATTTATATCAAACTAAATCATTACTTTGCAATTACAAGACTATATGCACACTATTAAATATCTGGTACATAAAAATGTATGTTGAATATTTGATGAAGTTTCAGGTCAAGAAGGAATTATATTTTCTGAACATTGTTATTACTAAACACAAACTCAGTGAACACAGTCATTTCTTTAAAGGAAATTATATTAAAACCTCAATAATGCATAAAGTTTAGTATGAAGTTTTAGTACTCTGGAATAATAAGTTTACAGCAATCTTCTACTTTTTTCTTTGCCCTTCACTAAAGGAAATCTCCTTAATACTTAAAACTTATGTAATTTATAGAATATATATAGGACATATAATTTACACAATTTATGTGATATCTGCAAGGACATGGTGAGACCAGACTTTGGTGGGATTGCATTGAAGATCTTACAATGTGAAGATGATGACCAGTTATAGCCAACAATGAAAAAAAGAGATCTAAGTATTAGCCAAAGAAAACAGAGTAGTCATTTTGAATTGGACAAGTCCACTATTCTTTTAATCACAGAATTGCTCAAACACTGTGTCTAGATGCAAGCTTTTAAAAGATTTCAACAGCTTGACCCATAAATAAAGCTTCTTTACTGATGCATTTCTAATTATCTTTGTGTGTTTGAACTATTATCCTCACTGATAGTACCCAAAATGTTTGAGGCCTTCAGCATTGTGGAGTTGCTTTCAGCTTGTTTCACTATTTACATTTTCAAGCCCTGTCAGGAACATAAAGGACTGGCTGTTTGCATATAAACTCAGAATCTGTGTGTACTCTGAATCCATCAATTGCCACCTACTCACGCTGAATGATGAGGCAATTTGGGTTTTTAGTCAGAGGATGCAATTGTCAAGGGTTATCTCAAAGAAATAGACCTATTCTGCAGCAAATTCCTTCCATTATCCCTTTATATCTATTGCTGGGGTCTTTGAGCTCATCATCTTCAATAATCACCTGGGAAAATGCAGATAAATTAAAAGAATGGGAAAATAAATACAAACACACACAAATGACATAAGTCTCATTTCAAACTTCTGTGTTGCACAGCATGGTTTTCATAGCTCCACCAAATGTTGACCCTTAAAAAAAGTTTAGTCTTGTTTCCGTATCAGTTCCACTGCCCCAAGGGAGGTCAGGACTTCTCCACTGCAACATAAGTGCTTTGCAGGGAGGGACACTGACATTGCTAATCAGAAATTCTTAAAACCAGGATTAATTCAGTGTTATGCCATTATTCTGGGACATAGACTAAAGCTGCTAGGGATGAGAGTGTAATGTGTGCACCAACTGGGAAAAGGAACTGGGGAAAAAGGAGGTGGGAAAAGAATCAGAGAAACCTTAAAAAAGATCCTGAAGACTTAGAAATCCTAATCCAAACTTGTAACAGCAAGAACCTGAGAATTTGTAACAGTACAGAAGACAGATAAATCTTGTTCTGTGTTGTCTCATAGGGTGCTTTGTCATGCAATCATTTGATGATTAATGTATTGACCTGATGATTAATGTAGTCATCAAGGCTTCCCCAAGCAAGTCACTAACTGAGCTGGAGAGCTTGGCCAAGCCATGTTACTCATGTGAGCCCCGAGGGCCTTCATTGCCAATGATGATTAGTTCCTTTTCTGAGCACTAATGAGCTGGGACACAATAATCAGATTATAGTAACAGGCTACCAGTGTGTGTCAGTGTGTATCCTCCAAGAGCTTTGCAGCTCTTTGTATGTCCCAGTGTGCTTGTTTCAGAGGAATGAGAAACCTCTTGTCTCTCATCATCATTTGTCTGTTTTGGGAGATGGCAGATACACTTAGCAGTAGCTTGAAATTACAAATCTTACTCAAAGCCCATTAGAACCAGCAACCATCTTTCCAAAGAACTGAATGCACACCAGATCCAATATTTGAGTGTGCAAAATAGACAGCTAGGTAAATGAATCAGTTGATCCTGTTGAGGGCATTTTGGACTTGTGGCATTGTATACACCTACTTTGAGCTTACCAGGCATCACAGAATCACAAAATTATATACTAGTTTGGGTTCGAAGGCACTTTTTAAGGCCATCTAGTCCAACCCCCTTACCATGGGAAGGACATTTTCAAATAGATCAGGTTTCTCAGAGCCCTGTCAAACCTGACCTTGAATATTTCTAGGGATGAGGCATTCATCACCAATCTGGACAACCTGTGCCAGTGTTTAACCATTGTCCTCATTAAAAAATTCTTCCTTACATCTAGTCTGGGTCTACCTTCTTTTAGTCTGAAACCATTTTCCCTTCTCCTATCACTACAGGCCCTGCTAAAAAGTCTGTACATATATATATCTCATATTGAGGGTATTTGGGACTTGCAGAGATTTATATATCTACATTAAACTTACCAAGATTCACAGAGAAATGATTGTTTATTGAAGTATTCTTAGGTGTCGTACACAATCTGATTTTATTTAGCCAGTGGGAGATTAAAAAATAATATGTAAGTAAATGAAAGCAACTCTGATAATCTGTTCAGCAGCAGTAGGAATACACTTAATTTCTTCCTCATCATGTTTTCTGGCTCTTGGAACTCTGATACAGACATGAAAGGTGATGTATACCTTGCTGCCACACCAAGGGGGAAAAAAAACAATGAAGGAACTCCAACCCATTTTAAAAGAATTGACTGAAAAGACTTTGTTGGTGAAACCCAGACTTCAAAAAATAATTATGAGAAGCTGGAAGGGGAATAATAGAATTTTTTTCCTTTCATCTTAAGATAGATTTTTTTTCAAAGGTGACAGATCAATTTGGTCTATTTTTAAAAGCATTTTTCACGCTGCTTTTATAGCCATTGTTCTTGAGGAAAGTTCTGTCAAATCTGATTTAATCAGGAGGTTTCTTGAGTTTTTTCCCCCTCTGGATGCTGATGATATTAAGGACTTATGACAAATGTCATTAATGGGGAGCTTTCTGTTTCATTTCTCCAGGAACTGACTGCCCATTTGGATTGCAGCTGATGCTGGAGAAAGGACGTTATAGCCACACTGTACCAGGATACTATCCCATCTCCGTGAGACTCTACTGTGTGCTATTGGGAGATTAAGGGGGAATAGAGAAAGAAATACCCAAATTCTCCATCTGGCAGAAATAGCAGCAGGCAAAGCAAAGACTCGGGAAGAATAAGGTTGTAAAAGTGATTGGGTAAGGTCAACTCTTCTCCGAATAACTCACTGGGTGTGGGTTGATGCTGGGGAGATCTCTAGCCAAGCCACACCCCGTTTGGAAACATCAAGGCCTGAACTGATCCCATCTAACTTTAGATATCCATCCGAGACACCTGTGTCAGGTGGACTGTAGTCCCTCTGGAACTCATCCATCAACACTGGAGGCAGAGAAGCAATTCTAAAGGAAGATTGATATCTTTTGCCTCAATCTCCATTTATGAAGTATAGCAAATGCAAGGCAAGAGGGTCCTTAAATTAGGTGTCTTGGTGAAATGACTAGTTATTTGGAATTACCTGGGTTATGGCATGAGGCTGTGTCAGGGGAGGTTTATGTGGGTATTAGCAAAGGTTCATCCCCCAGAGAGTGATTGGGCACTGGAGCAGGCTCCCAAGGAAGTGTTCAGGGCACAAAGCATGCCAGAGCTCAAGAAGAGTTTGGACAATACCCACAAGCATGTGGTGGAATCCTTGGGGCTGTACTGTCCAGGGCCAGGAGTTGGACTTTGATGATCCTTGTGGGTTCTTTCCAATTCAGAATATTCTGTCATTCTGTGGGTTGAGACCTCTGGATCCAGGGAGCTGTCTGCAGTGCGCAATTGAATTTTTCTGCTTTTTTCCCCTCTAATTCTTCCTTTGATTCCACAATCCTTCCTTCTGTTTTTACTTCTGTACCTTCCCACCTTCCCTCCTTCCCTTCTTCTTTACTTGATCCTTTATTCTCCTTCAGGTTCTCACTGTTTGTTTGTCCATACACAGTAAAAAACCCACCTTATCTGAAAAATGACAA
>NW_008676334.1:194176-208188 GCF_000695815.1 Acanthisitta chloris
CACTCTGTGTTATAACTCTCCCTCCATCCTGGCTGTAGCATTTGTACTTCAATTATAAGCTATTTAGAAGAAGCCCTGTGTGCTCCTCTTAGTGCAATGCCAAGCACAACAGGGACCTCTAAGTCCTTTAGTACAAACATAATAAAAGCAGTAATAGTAGTAAAGGCCTGAGTGGGTCAGCCAGATTCCCTTTTCCTTTTATCTTTGTGAGCTGGAAGGTTCACACCAATACCAATGGGAACACAGATGAATGAGAGCTCTACTTGCACATGGCAAAATGTCTGCAAATCAACTGCAGAGCAGGTGTTCAGAAAAATTAAATGATTCCAAGTAATTTACCATGGCAGGAGCATCAATTTGAGAATTGCTAAACTGCAGGTACTGAAACATTGTATTTTATTACATTTCAACTAGTAAATGTCAGGTGCTTTATTGGTTTTAACATCACATCAGGTGCACAGATAAATTTAGCAAACACACCAGTTGGGTTTCTAACAGGCATGGACTACTCACCTCAGGTACTGTTAATTCTGCTTCATTTCTGAGTGCCATGAAGCTAGAGATGCATTTTAGTTGTGATTTGCTCCCTTCCCCAGCAGTTTCATAGCCATTTATAATGTAGTTTTTAGGTGTCTTGAGCTAAGTTTTAGTGGTTCATAGAGCACAGAGCTTGTTTTGATTTAGTTTTATTAACCAAGTTCTCTTCATTCAAATCTAGAAGACTATTAAAGCTGATTTACAAGCAAACAACTTGCCTTTCAAAGTTAGAAAATAGAAGGGACACCCCCTAAAAACTCCCATTTGGCATTAAAAATCATGATCTGGCTAAGCAGTCATTTAAATGCATGATGAATGCCAAAATCAATTAAAAGAACTTCCTGTAGAGCTTAAATCTTCTGTTGCTGAGAAGGAAATGTTTCTTACTGTTGAAAAAAAAGATGAAAAGAAGAATCCATTAGCATGGGCATCCTAAAGGCATTTATTGAATGCAAAGTTAAAAAAAAATCATGAATTATTTGAAAACAAAGTTTGATGACTAATGAACAAACACCAAACCAAGGTCACTAAGATAATTTTTATGCTCCATAAACATGACACTGACCCTTTCTGATGACACTGTATGTTGCATTACAATTCAGAGCTCTCTCCCATTCCTGAAGCCCTTTTCTTTCATGGCATATTATTCTGCCAATTTACATAATATCACTATGCATTGATTGGGTCTCTCTGTCTATGAATTTATTCAACCAAGAGTAATGTGGAGGTGTCTTCAGAGGGACGAATAGGCTCACCTTTCACTTCTTACAGCATCACTGTGAGTCATACATAAGCTGGAAGTGGGAATAGGTTTGGATTGCTGTGGCAGGGAAACTTTGGGTGGGCGAGGTGAATTCAGTATGGGTGGTGGGTCGACATAGCAACTAATATGAAAACTTGCCAACGACAACAAGTGGGAAGAATCTTTTTTTTTTCCCCAATGCTTGTTGGAGGAACTGTAGTGAATTCAAACCTAGCCAAGCTGTTCCTTCCCTTCCTAAGCTAAAGAAAGGCTGCCATCTAATGAGCACTAGCAGCAATTCCTGCCATACCACAAGCTTTCCCTGCCTTAGAGGAACAAACTTTATTCTCTGCATGACAGCTTGTTTCAATCTGTAGGTCTAGTAGCTCAGCTACAGTTGACCTTGACCTTAAAGTAGTTAATGGTGTTAGGAGCTGATTCCTGATAGGGCACATGAGGATAAAGATGCTGCCTATGAGCTGTTAAATGTCATCTCTGCCTGTTTTTCTTTTCATTCTTGCACCTCAGTGGGTATTGGGAGGGTGGGCTTTTTTAATCTCTTTATATCACTTTTATCCAGCTTTACATTCAAACACACTGACAAGGGTCTTACTGCAATAAAACCCCCCCACTATAACCACTCCAAGGAAAATATTCCTTGCAATTTCCACCTAGTGCTGCACAAGGTAATTATTACCACAAGTGTGATTTTTGTGTGTGTGTGTGAATAAATCACCTTCTCAGTGAAAAAGCTTAGAGGCTTCTAAGTAGAGTGAGGAAGGCGTCAAAATTATGGTCCTCAGTTTCAGCTCACTACTACTTCTGGGACCAGCAGAGTCCAGTATGAGCCACTTGCTACTTCTGGGACATCAGGAGCTCTCTGCAATGTGTCACAGGGGGAAGATCCACAGCTGACGTCCCTGTTTCACTCACCACTCAGCTTGCTTTGTTGTGAGCCATGAATTTTCGTAGATGGAAAGTGTTGCAGCAAAAACAAAGGCAGAAATCTGGTGCCGTGTTTGTGGCATACAGAAAAATATGTGAAAAGCATAAACTGCAACAACAGCAAGAAAAAGAAACCACCCAAACTACCATTAATAAGAACTTTCTAAAGGTAGGGATAGTGACATGTTGAAACGAGTAGTCTAGGACATTGCTAAAACTTCATTAATGGAGTCTTTTGAAAACAGGTTGAGCAAAACACCTGAGATGGTCAGAAAATATATCTGATCCTACCTTGGGAGAGAAAGATGGACTAACTCATCTCTGGAGGCCACACACAATGATTCTAGCCTTGAGTGTATAAAAACTAGAAAAGGAGCATGTTGCAGAAACTTTATAAATATATTTCAGATTCCTTATAAAAAAATTAAATAATTTTCAAAATGAATCTGATTTGTCCTACATACTTGTGAACACATGACTGCTTTATTGCCAGGACTAACACTCTTTTTTTATCTAATAAAGTAAACATTGCTGGGCTTAGAATATTTCCCACCTCCTAGCCCTGTCCTGGAGCATCCAGACTCTCACATCAAAGGCACACAGCTGTATAAACCATCCAGCATGGGTGCTGCAGTTTCAAGCTGCCAGATTTTGGCGGTGGCTTGCAGTTATAAGTAAGGTCATCCCATCTCCTCTCCCTTAAATCTATCTAAATTACATCCTCTGCAAGGTCAAATGTTAATTTAGGCAGTTATTTTAATTTCAGTAGTGCTGTGATCAAGTGACCTCTAAAGGTATGAGTTAACATTCCCAGGTGTGGCCACCACCTTTTCTTTATTTCTTTTCTAAAAATAAACCTGAAATTACAGTAATTCTTTTAGCCTCTTTGAGGACTGTGATTCCAAGGGATGTGACTAGTCCCAGCTCACACAGAGAAATCCCTCCGGAAAAAGAAGTAGCTTTTCATCCAGCACACACCACAGGCAGACCCTTGTGTTTTGTTTTGAAGGAGAGATTCTTCCAACTTCTCACTCAGCAGGGACCAGGGCAGTCCCTAGACCAAGAGATTTATTTTTCTTCCTTCATGGTGTCCTCAGACAGTGGTCTCAGGCCCTTTCTATTTAGCCTCTGCTGACATGGGGGAATGCCTCAAGCAGTGAGCTTTAAATAGCTTCCTAATCTTCACCAGCCCATTCCAACACACATTTTTCCCAAGCTGTAGCTTTGTTGTGGTGAAGGTGAGGTACCATCACAACACATATTGTCTTTATTGATATAACAAGGTTTGGAGTGATGTAAACCTCCACTTACTTCAGGGTAAAGCTACTTTCTGATGCTACTTAGGCAGAAGAGATGGTCTTCCATCTACGTGGGAGGGTTTCACTCCTCAAGCCAGCTCTCAAAATTCCCTGGAAGGACGTCCTCAAGACCTCATGATACCCATTTTGCCTTAATTGACAGAAAGAGTGAAAGATATGTTGTGTAATACCATTTACTCTAGATCTACTTCTTCAAAAGCCACATGCTCACTGTCTGTCACTTGGGCATGTATAAATGCAAAGATGAGATTTATTCTAGCACCACAAAAGGTCTACATTTCCCCTCACCCCTGTAGTGGTTACTGAGTGTATGTTATGAAGCATCTCAGAGACCTGAGGCTCACAAGTGTTCTGTTCAGTGTCTTTCAGAGTGGGTTTCTACTAAACCCTCTTTTCCTCTTTTGCAAGCACTATTGATGGTAAATGACATTTCAAAGGATCTATTAAAAATATTTTTATTAGTATACTCCTAATAATTTAGAAGAGCTCTTTGTACAGTGCACTTGTTTGCAGCTACTTGGCATGAAATGAAGTGTTCTTCACTGGATTTGATAATGAATCACTTTCTGAGATGGGAGAAACTGTTAAACACTCCTTATTTTCTTCCCACCCCCATTCCCCATTAACCTTCTCTCAGGAAATCTAATGTATTGTATTTGATACAAAAATACATTTTAACATTTGCAAAATAATTATCCTAACAGTTTAATGACCTTATGTGGTAGTTTGCATTCCATAAAGACCAAATGGAATAGTCACACCCAAATGTACTAAGGGACAATGACACTGGAATAAAGTCCTCCAATGGCAACCAGGGGAAGATCTACTTGAATTAGCAGTACCAATTCACAAGATCATTGATAATTTTTAAATGGTCACAAAATGAAGCTAATGTTCTGTGGCCTGTCTATTGTCAGGAAAATGAAACAGTAGAAAGATCTTTCAGTTGTGACAGGGTTGAATGAAAAATAGAACTGAATGGATTACTTTAGCTACTCTCTGATTGAACTTGTGAATCAGTGAAGGTGAGCAGAGACCACAAACCTTGGATGGACTGGTGACAGAGGAAGCTAGTAAATGACAGTAGAAATTTATTGGTGCTCTTGGTTTCAGGAGCTGCTGGGTCACAAGTATTTGCAGTGACTCAAGATAGTTCTGTCTTTGCAATATGCTCTGCTATTTTAGAACCAACTGGGAGAAATTTTAGCAATCTCAGTATCACTTGGGGTCTTTGGTGGGGTTTTACTGGTGGTATTGGATGAGATAAATGTCAGCTCCCATTACTCTGAACACATTTCTGACACACTGAGTAATTAGGGTTTTGTGGAATAGCACATTCATTAAAGATGCAGAAATATGTGCTCAATTTCATGCTCTATGCTGCCCTGAATATATGTTTAACACAGTCTGGAGTTTGCTTTTCTCTCAGGCTCAAAAGGAAGTGATTTATGTCATTTTGGCAAGTTCTGAGTATTGATTTATTAGACCAACTAATTCAATTAGATTTTAATTTTTTTGCTGGTGTGTTTCTCAGATTATAAAATCAGATTATCCCATCTGTTATTCAAATGACACAGAATATAGTACTTTATCCTATGTCTCCCTTCAACACAGCCACAGCATATGATTCACTGTAATTTACTTGGAGCCGTAAGATTCAATTAAAGACTTCAAGTGACAGCGAATTTCACACAGTCCTTACTAAGATGTTCCCATGGTTAATTGAATCAACTGTAAGAAATATTCAGACTTAATTATAGGTCTGAATTTTCCTAGATTTTGTTTCCCACCATTAAATCTTGATATGACTTTGCTAGATAGAAAGATCTGTCTGGATGACCAACCTGCTGCTTTTTATGTTGGTTTTGAACTGAGTTTGCTGATGTTAATGAGATTGATGGCAGCACATTTAGCCCACTAAATATACATCTAAAATTAGTGGATGTGATTTGGTGGGAAAACTGTGAGCTCTTTAGATAGACTGTGCTCTAGGAGTGCAAAGTATTTATTGGCTTATGTGTTTTAATTGCACAACATGAATTATTCAATGGCTAACAAAATTGCTTGTTGAAGCCTGGAAGGATGTATCACCTGAGTTGTACAACTCTGATTGAGGACAAATTCCTTGATTCTATGAAGGTTGAAGAGCCCAGATAGAAAACATACTTTGATCTTACATACATGTCGAAGACCCTTTGCATCAGCCCTTGAAGGGTGCTTGGGGACAACAAAGTATCTAATTCCATCAGCTGCAAACCCCAGAAACTTAAAAGCAAAGAAACAGTTAACACTTTAACAAAATTTGCACCTCTTGCACCATAATCAAAGCTCAAAAATGCATATTTCACTAGTTAATACACTAATATTTCACACCTTTTGAAGGTAGAGGAGTAATGTATCTTAATTTGAATAATTTAATCAACTTTTTTTGCAAACATCAAGTTTAAATATGAAGCATGAAGCTATTTGGCTTATGACAAAATTTATTATTATTTATTGTAACATTTTACTATTTATTAAAATATTTTCTACATTTTAAGATTCTTTTTCTCATAAACTTAGCTCACAAATTGGTAGAAGCTAGGATTGAGTTAGCAGGCTGAAAGCAAAGACTTTTCCAAGCCCACTTAGACTCCAAATTGCCTGTGTTTGGCTATATATTTAGGCATATTTGCCTAAAATTAGGTGAGATTAATCTGTGCCATGATGTCCAATGAGTTATTAACATATAATATAGAATGACACATGTATAATATTGATATAGATTATAGAAGGACAATCCAGATCTCAAATGTAGCTTGTTGGGCATCATGGTTGACAGTAAAATGTTATCTCTTCATTATAAATGTGCTGGATATAGACAATAAATGAATTTATATTAAATGTTATTAGACCACCAATATTTACTATTCAGTGGGTTCCAGCTTAATCACATGTTCATGACATCTCCAGCAGGTCTGCCTTCCTCAAGCCATATCACTTCAATAAAACCACATAAATCTGGAGGTCAGAAGAAGGACAAACCCTGGGAGATAAACTAGCACATTTTCCAGCTTCAAGGCAGGTAGTTCTAGTCAAACAATTCCCAAACTCAGGAAAAGAAATGCCTTCTTTCTGCTTGGTTTGTTTGTGCTCTTGGTAAGCCTTTCAGGTTTGCTTGAGTGTCTCCCAAACAAGTTTCAATTTTAGTAGATGATCAGGTCTCAAATGTTTTACAGGAAAATCTATATTTAATATCCTCATGTTTATTTTTGGTGAGCATATGCCCTCTGAAGAAAGGCAGTCACAAGGGAAAAAGGGACTTGTTATTGGGAAATAACTGTAATATTTATCTCATTTTCTTCCATCTGTAAAGTGCTTTGGTATACAAGCATGAAAGAGTGGGGATAAAGGAGCACATAGAGGCAACCACTTCTTAATTCAGCTGGTATGGAAGTTTAATTTAATAAAAATAAAAAGGATTTTTTTTCCCCAAAAAAACATAAAGAAGCTGATTTTCTCCTTCATTTTAGCTGTAAAAACCAATGAACCAAGCATCCAAAACAAATTTCCTTTAGCTTAATTAATTGTACCAACCCTCAGACAAGTGCACTTCACTGCTATGCACATGGAATGAAATGCTATGTCTTTTCAGATGCAGTTCTGGGGATCACTTTACAGTGCTGCCAACAGGAAAGGTCACACAGTGCCCTTGAGAAAGCACAGTGCTGCTGTAATAGATGTGAAAGTCTAGACAGTTTTCTTTTATGCCATTTCTGGAAATTTCAGATAAGTTCCCAGAGGTCCCTCCAGCAGTTTAGGCTAACTCTGTTCCTACCCCAGAGCCTGATTTCAACATGACTTAGGAGCCACCAGGCAAAAATCCTACAGCATTCCACAAGATGGCAAGGATTCTACAAATATAATACAGCTGGTTATTTATGTAACTCCAATGACCTTAGATGTCACAGGCAACGCTAGAAGTGACACATTTGCATGTGAGCTCCACAGAAGAGCAGTGAAACAAAGGCATCTGCTGCTGTAAGAATTTTCAGAGCAGTGATCATGTGATAAAGGCTATGGAGACGGTGATGACTACTATTGTGTAAGTCTTGCAGAATTCATAGATACAAGTCAGAGGGGAAGGAGAAGGATGCAAATGAACCATCCTATTTGATCTCTGGAATAGCATTTCCCAGATAATCTCACTCATCCTTTCCTGTATTGCTTTTGGTTGAAGTTCACCTTCCATAAAAGCATTCACTGTTCATATGGGGAATTCACTCCTCTTCTTAACTTTTATCCTTGAAGTTAAACATATATCACTTCTCATTTTCATTTATCTTGTCTTACCTTATAGGTGGACAAAAATCACAGAAAACATGGTTGTATCCCAAGGAGGTTGTGCTGTTCTGTAAAAGAGATGTTATCGCAAAGGTGAGACTAAGGTTGGTATTAGGTTGACTTAGTGATAGAGGTCTTTTCCAACCTTAGTGATTCCATGATTCTAAGATTTTGTGCTTAAAAGAATGAGAATGCAGTATACTGTAGGAAGGTGGAAGAGAGAGAAAGGACATGAGTTAAAATAATCATATTTTGTACTAATTTGGTCCAAAATTAATTTTTTTCTCCTAGATACTAAGTTTGACTTGCAACAGCATAAGGCTGAGGTGAAAACTGCACTGTAGGACAAGCTCTGAAAGCATATTGCATTTTTCTTAACCTCACAACTTCCTGATTAATGATAAATTATTGTGCTTTTTCTGAATGCACTTTGCAGCACTTCTGACCTGTTCATTAACACTAGGATGTGTTCTCAAAGATCCTTTTCAAGCTTTAGGGTTTTCAGGAAGCACTCAAGCTCTGAGCTAGAAAATTTTCCATCCTTTTTCTTTCCCTTCCCCTTTCCAGAATCTCATTTGATAAATAACCAGAAGCTGCTGAAGTTCTAAAATGGAACATCAAATATTTCTGCAAGAATTGGCAAAGCTGCTAAGGGCAACATAATTACAGTGAACAGCACTCAAAGAATCTTAGTCTGCATTGACTCACATCCTGTTTCACTCATGCAAGGTATTAAGTTTATACAAAGGATTAGTTGTTGACAAATTTTGTTGTCTATGGATTACAAATGAGAAAGTTACAAAAATATCAACATACAAACAATGTTATCAGGTATTGCAACTGGTTTTCACTGCAGAGCAGAGGATTTCAGTTGCTCTTTCAAAATGCATCCAGCTCAAACCAAATGTTAAGGAAAATGGGAAAATCTGACTTCTGAAGGAGAAAGAAAGGAAAAACTCCTACAGAATGTATATTTATTTGAGATATTGCGCTGGTATGGAGCCCAGCATTGTTGACCATGTGATCATGGCATAGAAATAGGTCTGTTTACCTAAAACTCTGTATAAAGGAAAATATGTGGTCATTAACATACATACTCATGATCCTAGAGCCAGAAAGAGTGGGCCAGATGTGGTTCATTCACCAATCTCTTATGAATTGAAGCCCAGAATACTAAAGGACTGAAATACAGAGAGAGGGAGTAAAATATGGGATTCAACCTTTTACATTACCTGCAAGGAAAGTAACTGTGTCCATGGATGTAACCATCCTATTTTCTTAGGCACTGTGGGACATCGTAGTGACAGGCCAGGAAGAGTTTCAGCCTTGTTACCATTTTCAAGAAATAGCATGTCTTCACACTGAATTTTAAATTATTAGATATTGTTCAATTGGGCTAAAAAACATTAAAAATTAATTTAAACAAATCCCAAACAAACAAAGCAAAATGAAGCAATTTACCTGATCAAGGAAAACTAAGGTTACAATACTTGCCCTTCTAATCTGACGTGGCTTTCTGAAGAACAGTGTTTAGCAGGTGTTAGAGTGTTACTGAAGGTGGCCAAGCTCCAAAATCAATAATTGGCTAGTTCTTGAGAGAGGCCAATGGTGTTATCTGCACTCTGGTGAAGGATAGATCACCATCAAATGAGAGTAACAGGTGGGACATACTTGGAAAACAACTTTGTAAAAATCTTGGAATGCAATTCAGGTTTATCTTATGCTCACACACATATGGGTGGGTGGCATAGAAAAAGCTCATTGTTTCCTGGAAATAAAATAGAAATATTTGTGTGATAATGATTGGTTTTATGTGGGGAAAAAAACATGTAGTTTCATGCAGAATACAGAAGGAACATCACCTAGTTTGGAAAAAATTCTGCAAACACTTTGGAGGGGAAGATGGGATAGGATGGTTTGGATGTCTCTGTCTTTTCTAGTTGTTATCATGGGAACTGTGAAAACCCTGTCAATGGTTAAAGCATCAAACTGTCATTCTCAGCAAAGCTTGAAAAGAAACTGAGATTAAAAAAAGTGAAGATTTTCAGATTGGAATGAGAATCTTTTGGCCTCATTAGAAAACTTCTCAATCAGTGCTATTCATACAGGCAGTGCAGACTGACTGTAGGATGTCATGTTCCATTTTTGGGGGATTCTATTCAGGTAACAGGAGAACATATGACTGATTGGTTGGTTGGACATTTGTAATCTACCTGGCAGCACAAACAGTATGAAGCAATTAGCGTAACAAATGGTCTTGTTCTTTTGAACAAAGAAGAGGAACATCTTCTGCTTGGTAGGTTTGTGATTCACAGAATCATAGAACAGTTTGGTTTGAAAAGGATCTTTAAGAGCATCTAGTTTCAACCACCCTGCCATGGGCAGGGACACCTTCCAGTAGCCCAGGTTGCTCCAAGCCGCATCCAACCTGGCCTCAAACACTGGCAGCGATGGGGCAACCACAGCTTCTCTGGGCAACCTGTGCCAGTGCCTCACCACCCCTGCAAGGAAGAATTTCTTCCCAATATGCTATCTATCCCTGCCCTCTGTCAGTGTGAAGCCATTCCTCCTTGTGCTGTCACTCCAGCCCTTGTCCAGAGTCCCTCTCCAGCCCTCTTGGAGCCCCTTTAGGCACTGAAAAGGGCTGTAAAATCTCCCTGGAGCCTTCTCTTCTCCAGACTGAACCACCCCAAATCTCCTAGCCTGTCTCCATAGCAGAAGTGCTCCAGCCCTCTTCCTCAATCTTGGCACTTGATTCACAGAATCATCCCAACATTTCTGAAAAGACACATGCCCAAAAGAAAAGATTTACACCTCATGCTTCCTGCTGCAGCCAGGTTGGAAGAGACCTCAAAGATCATCAAGTCCAACCCTAAAAGAGAAAGCCACAGAGAAAACAAAAAAAACGTCCTTTAACAGAATTTAAAAAAAACTGCAATTACTCATTCTTTGGAGGAAAGAATGTCTTTGCCTTGAGATGCAGCAATTTGATATCTGTGAGCATTTTTAATCAAAGATCCTTTGGATTTTGCAGCACACTGGGAGAAAGATTGTGCAAAGGATTCTCTGGAGATTCTAAACTCCTCTGCAAGCAAGTAATTGATTTGCAGGAGGGTTTGATGCATTGAATGTCCCTGAAGTGCTGATTTTGTGGCCTTTCAGGCTGTGAATGGCATAAATCTAAACATTTCTGTGATTTCTGGCCAAGTTCTGTGATGCAATGAACTCATGGTTTCTTGGAATAACATGAAAAAGCTCCTGGTAAAGCAATGCCTATATTACTCAGCTTTAGCTGAAGGAACCTCAATTGCTTGCACAGTATGAAAAAGAAAGCAAGACATTCCTCATGGTTTCACAGAATGTATGCCTGTAGGGTGCAAATTAGAAGGGTGACCATGAAAAAATATCCTGAAAGTATTACTTTGATGAATATGACTTTCTTTGCACCTTAGTAACAGTGCCATATTTGCTAAGTGCTTTAAGCTACTTTACAAACTGCAGTGATCCCTTTCCTTTGACGAGTGTGTAATAATTTCTGTAAGTTATAAAGAAATGAGCATGGAAAATACAGATATTCATGGAATTTGGAGCCAGAAGGAATTTTCCTTATTCTCTTGTTCCTTATCATGTAAAATTCCTTTGGCCAAGGAAAGAATCAAGAGTTCTTATTAACATCAGACTACAGCTTTTCAAGGAGCATCATGTTAAAAACAGTGGCAACATAAGAAGTTGTCTATCAGAGAACAGTAAGAAAAAATCAAGATACTAAGTTTCTTGAAGGGGGTTGTAAGGATAACATTGACAAGCCTTTACATTTGGTCAAATATGCCCAGTCAGTTTTCTGAAAATTACAATCCCTCCTCTAGTCAATGCATAGAAGAAAAGTGTTGGTCATGACCTGTCTCAAATTGTGGAAGAAAGAGTAGAGGGCACCTTAGTGAGCTTCACAACATGCTCTGGATTCCTCAATGTGACATTTCTGGAGAAGCAGGTGTGTTGGATGCTACAGGGTCTAAACGTGGGAAAGGGAGAAGGAAGAGTCAGGAAATCATTCTGTCCTGAAGAACAATGGAGTCATAGGATCATGGCACGGTTTGGGATGGAAGGGACTTTAAAGATCATCTAGTTCCAACTCCCCTGCCCTGGGCAGGGACATCTTCCACTAGACAAGGTTGTTCCAAGTTCCATCCAGCCTGACCTTGAAGACTTCCAGGAATGGGGCATCAACAATCAAAACATTCCAAATGATAAAAACCTTAGATTTGCAGAAGTGGAAATGAAATTACTGCAACTAACATTGCATTTCCAGAGAGAGTTGTGGCAACCAGATCTTGGCTCACATGCTACGAAGAAACACTGAGTACCTTTGCCTTCCTGCTCTTGCTCAAAGCAGCCACAGAAAAGCAGATATTCCTGGACATTCTGAAATTGTAAATTGCTGGAAAATGGCAGGAGATAGGAAATAATTCTTTCTACTTGCCCATGTTCTTAAGTTTCTTCCACAGTATTATATGCTAGTTTCCCCTGAGCCTCCTCTTCAGGCTAAATATCCCCAGCTCCCTCAGCCACTCCTTGTAGGACTTAATTTCCAGACTCTTCTCAAGCTCCATTGCCTTCCTCTGGACACACTCCAGCACCTCAATGTCTTTCTTGAAGTGAGGGGCCCAGAACTGGACACAGCACTTGAGGTGACTGGACATAGTACTTGAGGCAATTTTAAAACAGTTGTCAGTGTTGCATCCAAAACAAGAATTTGGGTTCAGCTGAATTTTTTTCTGGAATATTTTATGCATAAAAGGAAAAAGAATAAACAACTTTCATTTCCTGTAATTTTAGTAGGATGGAGAAACTCCTAGGGTCCAAAAGCTCAGGTTTTAACTCATTTTCATTCCCCAGCTCTTTGATGTGCAACCAGAGAATGTTGTTAATTAAAACAGTACCCCAAAGGCAAAGATTGTTGTTGTGTTAAAAGGGAGTGAGAGAGAAAAAACCAACCTGCATAGCTTTGCATTGCGAGGGACCAAAATAACACCCTTAAGAATTAATCTCCACTGAGTGCTTTGAAATCTGATTACTTGTCCCCAGAAAACACAACCACTGGGCCAAATATTCAGGTGGTGTTGATCAGTGTGGCTCACACCACAGGCATGAAGGAGGCTGTGACTCATGCAAGCGCTTCGTGCCACCTCTGACCATGCTGTGGCAGTGCCTTAGTGCTGTGAAAAACCACCACACCAAACCAGAGATCATCAGCCATCCCAGAGGCAGTCCCAGCAATTCATTTTTCTTTCTTGTTGGCCAAATTCACTTCTGATTGATTTAATCTGTATTTTCTGTTTTCATTCCAAGGCTGCCTGAACTGTTGTTTTGTAACAGTGTCATGCTATGGCACATGTTCTCTGGGCCTTTCCCCCTTTTATTCATAGTGTTGTGTGCAATGAAATAAAAATTGAGCATAAAATTGAAAAATTACCTTTCCTTTATGTAAAAATCTCTAAGGAGGAGTGATGTGACACGATCATAGGAGGAGATACTGATCTGAGGTCTTTGTCAAGGAGTTTTCATAGAATCATAGAATATCCTGAGTTGGAAAGGATCCACAAGGATCATCCAGTCCAACACCTGGCCCTGCACAGGACACCCTAAGAATCCCACCATGTGCCTGGGTTTTTCTTATCAAACATTGCATGGCAGTGATGTGATGAGGTTTAAGATTTAATACCTAAGTCTTGGTGTGCATATTGGTATGGTAAACAGTCTATGCCTAGACTCCTTACAAAGTGCACTGGAATTTTGCTTCCATTTACTACTGGGAAATTGTTACACTCAAGGACCAATGAAAGTCACCAGACAAAGGATCTCAGAATATTATTTTGCCTCAACTGAGAAATTATATTAATCCATATATATTTTAATATATATTGATATGATCAATATAGGCCACTAAGTGTATATCAAGCTGGGAAACCCAATTTTTAGGCATATCAGTTTAGTGTCCAAAGTACAAGTAACCACTTCTTTCCTCTCTGCTTTTTCCCTTAAGACTGAAAATAACCTGCTTGGCTTTCCAGAAGGAGCTACTCTCTTAACCTACAATGTGTCCTATCATGTTTTACAGGCCAAAATATTCAGTTTTACAAAGGATC
>NW_008676335.1:0-49274 GCF_000695815.1 Acanthisitta chloris
TAACAATAGCAACACCAGTTTGGTCATTTCTGAAAGGAGAATGGGGTAAGTTTTCTTGTGTAGACCTGCTTCTTCCTGGCACTGTCCAAATTCACACATATCCAACACAACTGTATATTTTAAAGCTCCTCAGCAAACAAAGGAATACTGTGGAGATCTGGAATTGAGCACCCTCCTGTTTGGCCTGTTTATTTCCTTTACCCCGTATACTAATAATGATCCTACCAGAACTGTTCCTTTACAAACAATCTTTGTTGGATTTCCATTGAGGCACCGAGGGTGCATTCACGGCAGCATCTTGAGCTGCTCAGAGCCAGGCAGTGAAAACACCTGTACCTTGTCTTTGGAGCCAGCATGTGGAAAAGCCTCAAAAGGGCTTTGTTTCCTGTGTAATTGCCAGATCCCAAAATAGAGGAACAAACATTTTAAAACCAAAATTACAGTAACAGTCCTTTTAAAACTCATCAGTTTTTATCTGCTAGACAGTACATACATTTTTATGGGCAATTTTTCCCCTACCATGTGCTTGCAGAGACGAGTTCTTTCCCAGAGATTGTCCCTCAATCCATGTTTTTATTGACTTACAATTTAACCTCCTCTGCACTGTGCCCTCCAGGTTCATTAGAAACTGCTCTTTCTTCCCATTGACTCTGAAGTTCATCTCTGTCTGCTCTTGGGACTCTTGGCCTCTGAACTCTGTTCCTCCCACTGTGTCTTGTAATATGTTGGCCTCCCAGGCTTGCTGCAGCTGTAACATTGCATTTGTACTTGCACAAAAGCCAGTCTCCCACTGCGATAGTTTTGGCTGGGGCAGAGTTGACTTTCTTCACAGTGGCTAGTATGGGCCTATGTTTTGGATTTGTGCCTAACACAGGGTTGATAATATAGAGACGTTTTTTGCTATTGCTGAGCAGTGCTTATACAGACCCAAGACCTTTTCTGCCTTTTGTACTGCCACACTGGCAAGGAAGTTGGGAGTGTATGGAAGGAGACACAGCTGAGTCGGTGACCCCAACTGACCAAAGGGATATTCCATACCATATGACATTATGCCCAGTCTATAAAGTGGGAGGAAGAAGGAGGAAGTGGAGACACATCTGGAGTGATGACGTTTGTCTTCCCAAGTAACTGTCATGTGTGATGGGGCCCTGCTCTCCTGAAGCTGATTGAACACCTGCCTGGCTGTGGGAAGCAGTGAATTAATTCCTTTGTTTGCTTTGCTTGTGTGTGTGGCTTTTGCTTTCCCTATTAAACTGTCTTCATCTCAACCCACAAGTTTTCTAGCTTCTACCCTTCTGATTCCCTCCCCCATCCTGCTGGTAGAGGAGTAAGTGAGCAGCTGCGTGAGGCTTGGCTGCTGGCTGGGGTTGGGGTTAAACCACACACTTTCTCCTCTGGCCCATTCGGTGTCACCTAGAGTGCACACTTAAGAAGACAACTGTTACTAGTCAGATTTCCTCCTTCTGCCCTACCCCAGCCCTGCCTAAAAGTCAGATGTGATGGTCCTTATGACATAAATTGTGAATAAAAATAAATAAATAAACTGTACAATACCCCCAGCACCTCCATTTCTTCTCAGCAGGTATCACAGCCTCTGGCCCATTCGGTGTCACCTAGAGTGCACACTTAAGAAGACAACTGTTACTAGTCAGATTTCCTCCTTCTGCCCTACCCCAGCCCTGCCTAAAAGTCAGATGTGATGGTCCTTATGACATAAATTGTGAATAAAAATAAATAAATAAACTGTACAATACCCCCAGCACCTCCATTTCTTCTCAGCAGGTATCACAGAGCTTGCAGCACAGTGCAGTCCATGTGTGGGAAAGGATTTAGTGTGTGCAGTGTCTCTATCTGGTCTTTCTGAATGTTTTCCCTCTCCAGTCTCAGCAGCAGTCTTTTCCAGTGAGCTTGAGTGGCATGCATTTTCACAATCAAAACAATCAGGGGTATTTGGTCTGAGTCTTCTCCCAAGCACATGGCTTGCTGAGGAAAAACACTTGTTTCATAGGTTGGAACTGTGCTGTCTCTGCAGACTGGTACATCCTTGACATTTTGCATTCAAGTATATTAGCCATGCAAAATGGTAGTGAGGTTGGTCTATGTGGCTAAATGGAACAATCAATGCACTAGCAGATATGAAAATTTATTGGTGTTCTTTTTCCCAGATGTCGCTGCCTGTTTGAATGCCTTACTAAGAAGTTTACTAAATCTCTGTGTCAGATTCTGCACTTGTACACCTGAATGTGAAGATGATGTGCTTCTAAGTCAGGCAGTGGGTGAGCTTACAGACATCTGTAGAAATAGTTGTGAAAGGAGAACAATGAGCACAGCTCACCCTGTGCTTTCTGAAATAAAAGAATATACCAACTCCAAATACCCGAAAAATTAAATCAGCCTATATACACAGGCTATCTCTGTTGTTACTTCTGTTCAGTAACAGTATGAAATTTTATTCTTAGTAGCTGGACAAGGTTTTGAATATGATAATAAGAGAAACTGAAAAAGAATCAGCTAATATCCACTTTGAATCCTCCTATAAAATCCCTCTTAGCCAACAGTCTTCACTAAATCACACCTCTTTTATCTTCCTCTACTGTCTCCCCTTTCCCTATGGTGTTTAACGTAAAATATTTTATTTTCAGAATCCTTCACAGCCTCTGCACAACAGTTTTTCATCTCTTACTCTCTTAGACATCAGCTCACCCCTCCACATCCATTACCTACTTGTTAGATTTTCAAGTGAGTTGCATCCTGCCAATATTAAGAAATAAAGAACAAGTCATACTCTTTTCAATTTCTCCTTAAAACTCACTTTTCTTTACAAAATCTTGCCTGTCTGCTGGTCTATCATACTGTTGTGGGTTAACCCCAGGAGACAGATAAGCACCACAGAGACTCCTGCTCACTTCCCCCCGTCACCCCAGTGGGAAGGGGAAAGAGGAAAGGAAGAATAAAGACAAGAAAGATAAAATTTGTTTTCTTAGTGAGGAAGAATTAAAAGAAGAGAAAAATAAAAAGAAAGAAAACCAAGGGATCTACCTGCTATGGGTAGACAAATGTCCTGAGAGTTTCTGAGCAAAAGATAGCTAAACTTCCTAAAGACCTCTCTTTTCCCTTTGTATTGCTGAGCAGGAGGTCATACGGTATGGAGATGATGCCTATGGCTTGTTTGGGTCATCTGCCTGGTTGTCTTCTCTCCCAATCCGATCAGTGTGAGAAGGCTTGACGCTGTGCAAGTGCCCTTCAGGACAGCTAAGCCAGTATGTCATCAGTGCCTCCTTGGTCAAAAATCTAAAATACAACACCCCACAAGCTACTATGAAAAAAATTCATTCCATCCCAGTCAGACACAGTATACATACTGACCATAGCTATCCACTATCTGCCTTTAATTACCCATTTGTTGTAGTTTACTTTATACTCAGCAATAGACTCTATCTACAACTTGGCAGAGTGGTACCCTGGTCCTCAGGATTCATTAATATTTAATAGAGTACTGATAAACATAACAAAAATACAAGCATGACTTGCAGAAATTCACTGAAGGAGCTGGTGGAATCACTCACTGAGCCACTCTTCACTGTGTACGAGCAGTTTTGGCTAAATGGGGAGGTCCCAGTTGGCTGGCAATAGGCAAATGTGACACCCATTTAGAAGAAGAGCCAGGAGGATGTGGGGAACTACAGGCTTGTCAACCTGGCCTGGTGTCAGGGAAGTTCATGAAGCAGGTCATCTTGAGTGCCACCACATAGCATGTACAGGGCAACCAGTGGATCACAAAGCCAGTTAACATGGGTTTCTGAAAGGCAGGTCCTGCTTCATTAGTATGAAACTTCTATGACAGGGTGACCTGCTCAGTGAATGAAAGAAAGGCTGTGGCTGCAGTTTGACAGTTTTCCATAACATTCTCCTGGACAAACTGTCACCAGTGGTGTTTCCCAGGGCTCAGTACTGCAGCCAGTTCTGTTTAATATCTTTATTGATGATCTGGATGAGGGGATCAAGTGCACCCTCAGTCAGTTTGCAGGTGACACCAAGTCAGGCAGGAGTGTTGGTCTGCTGGAGGATAGGAAGGCTCCACAGAAGTATCTGTATTGGTTGGATTCATGGGCCAAGGCCAGCAGTATAAGGTTCAATAAGGCCAAGTGCCAGGTCCTGCCCTTGGATCACAACAACCCCAGGCAGTGCTACAGTCTTGGGACAGATTGTTTAGAAAGCAGCCTGGCAGAAACAGGAGCCAACAGTGTGCCCAGGTGGCCAAAAATGCCAATAACTTTCTAGCTTGTATCAGAAATAGTGCGTCCAGCAGGACTAGGGCAGTGATCATTTCCATGTCCTTGGCACTTGTGAGGCCACATCTTGAATATTGTGTTCAGTTTTGAGTCCCTCATAACTAGAAAGATACTGCGGTTCTGAAGCATGTCCAGAGAAGGGGAACAAAACTGGGGAAGGGTCTGGAGCACAAGTGCTATGAGGAGAGGTTGAGGGAGATGGGGTTGTTCAGCTTGGAGAAGAGGAGGCTCAGCGGAGACCTTATCACCCTCTACAGCTGCCTGAAAGGAGGTTGTAGTAAGGTGGGGGTTGGTCTCTTCTCCAGTGTAATGAGCGACAGAATGAGAGGACACAGCCTCAAGTTGCACCAGGGGAGATTTAGATTAGATATTGAGAAAAATAACTTCACTGAAAGTTTGGTCAAGCACTGGAATAGGCTGCCCAAGCAAGTGGAAAAATCACCATACCTGGAAGTGTTCAAAGGCTTGTAGATGTGGTTCTTGAAGACTACTCAAAGAAAATAATTTCTGTAAACTCAGAAACCCATCTCTGAAAAGAATAAAAATGGCAAAAGGAGTCTAGACACCCATTTATAAATAACAGACCTTTTCTTCCATTTATGCTGGCATCTTTTGTTGACTATTTCTTAGATACCTGTCTCTTCCTTAAATCTTCTGGACAAGATCTACCAATTATCACTCACCTGATTTTCCTTTTCCCTAAGGGGCATATCTAGCTTCTTCCTGCTCCTGAGTTGTGTATCTCAGTTCCAACAGTAACCAGCGGGAAAACTTATATCTGTCTAGTTGAAAGACATCAAATACAGCACCAAGCAAATATTTTGTTATCCAGTGGAATAATGCTCTCAAAGTTATTCAGTTATATGAAGGATGATGAATCACAAGACACTGTACTAATTTACCCTGTGGTCCAGATTTTCTGCTCCATGAGTGTCCTCATGGTACAGAGGGATTCAACTGCTCTACCAGTGGGTTAAGCAGCTCTGATTTTCCACTTCTCTCTTGTAGTACTCTCTTTACTCTTCCATTCTCAGTCACAGTCTTCTCAGTTCACCTTCCCACAGGGGGTGGTCTTCTCATTTTACTATGTTTTCTTTGCTGATAAGGAAACATTCCCAAACACATGAACTGATCTCCTGCAGCTGGATAAAATATGAAAGAACCTTATGAGGAGGTGTAAAGAGAAGTCCTTAGTATGTGGCAGCAAATACTTGATAGCCAGGCTGCTTAGTTCCCTTGCAGGGAGTATCCAGATGACAGCTGCCAGGGAAACATTCAATACTGGCACTGCTGATATGTGAGGAATTAATTTTTCACTAATTTTAAGCAAAATTATAGTCATCAAATCTAAAATTTAGAAAGAAATCACTATCTTAACAGAGTTTCAGAAAAGGTTTAGAAAATATATCTAATTTTTACCTATGGGTTTCTGGCATTTCAGTTTTGGGACAGGTTCTATAGCACACAGAAAAGTCTGAAAAAACCAACCAATGCAGAAATGAATAAGGTTATATATACATATTTCCCTCCTGAGAAACAACTTCATTAAGAGAAACTAAGCTTCCAGTAATATTAGGCTTGAAAAGAACTTATCTAAGGCACTTGAAAGAAGATAGTAATCTATGACAATGTGGTCAGTTTATTCTTTGAAAGCCCACCTGGAGAGGTTTGAGAAAACAGATTTAAGGTAAAAGAAGCAGTTTTAAAGCCTGTATTTCATTCTACTGGCTTACTGTTTACTTATGCATGTGAGACTAACACTCCATTGAGGCTTATATGTGTAGAAGTCAGTGTTCAGACTCTGTCCAGTCCTGTCTGTAGCTGGCTCTTTGTTAAAAAATATCTCTTGTGGCTTTGTTGTAATTCAAATGTTGAATGAGATTTAGATACCTTTTGTTGTAGCTGTTTTTTGTCAGAAAAGCTGGCAAAGCAGGTATTTTTAATGTGTCATTTAATTTGAAACTTTTAAAACCATTCAGTGAACTAATCTGCAAAGGCTTCATTCATTTCTTTTCATTAAATTCCATTTAAGTTAAGTTTATCAAACCTAGTTTTTCTGGCAAAAGGGATATCCTGCATATTGTATGTGCACAGTAAAATAGAAATACAGTTTATGAAAACACATATGCTACTGATACATTTTAAATCTTATTTCAGGGTCCCTAGTCTAAAAAGAGAAGAACATAAAAAATTTAACAACCTCAAGCGCCATGGAAAATAAAAGTAGCTGTAAATATCCATATTATTTTACCTCATGAATCCTGTCCGAATTACATAAATTGCATACAAAACCACTATTCTGGCCTTGGTCAGTCTTCAAACAATGTTCCTATCATTTTATTAATAAAATTATAGCTTGAACAAATCAGGACTGAAGTTGTTCTGTGGTTCTAAAATGTGTACATCAACATGTCCTTGAACAGTCATTCCTATGGCACTTAATTGCACTGAGAGGGGGGCAGTTTTTATTTTTCCACCTGAACATCCTCCACCACAAATGATTCTACTTAGGAATAGACAAAACTGGACATTTAAGTTAAAGATGGACCCAAACTTCATCCTGAAATTAAAATGCAAACCGTCTTCCTTTTAGGTTTATAAAAGTTTGGTGACATGTTTCTGTATAACCTGATGGGTTTGAACATTTCTTTGTTTTATATTGAATTACAGTACCACAAAAAGGACTCTGGTTCACTTCTGTTCACCCTGATATTGAATAATGGTGTTAAAAGTATAAAAATAATACTGATTAAATTTTCACTCTTATCTCTTGGTAGAAGACAACCAGTGAAGTCAATTTCCAAGCTGTAAGGTGCCAAAACTTAGGGAGCATTCAACTTTGTCAACAGATGGAATGAACTTGTAGCCTCTGCTGGTTTCAAGCTTACCAAATGGATAGGAAGGTCTGAATAGGTTCTTCTTTCATGTGTTAAATAAAATTAATCTAGAAAGGAAGGGCCTATAATAAGATTTAAACTGTAAGTTTATTTATCTTTTCCTTTCTCTCTAGAAATAAACCAGTTTTCAACAGATTGCCTGCTAACAATGCTTAAAAAGAAGCAAAAATAATATCAGCTAATGCCTACACAGAGCTTAAATTCTTTACTAGGCATGAACTTTGTTGTATAGCCATGTACCTGCATACCTGCAAAAAACCACACGCTTTTTGAAAAAAAATTGATTATTCAATCAGTGAAAGAATATCTGGTCTCAAACATCCTTCCACAAAGGACAGACACAATTTTCAAAGCATACAGCACAAAGATTTTCTTACCAGGAAATGGAGTTCAATGATAACCAACAAAAGAAATGTTTTACTGTAAGTAGGATACCTTTTATATTAAGAAAAACTCACATGCTTATCCTTTTTTCTCCTTCCATTTTTAAAAATCTTTTCTCTGCTTGTTCATACCGCTTGTTAAAGAAATGTATGTTCAAGTGAAATTTCAGCCCTTAGTGCTCTCTTCATATTTGAATTTGTGACATCTTTCATTTCAGTGGCAAGGTAATATGATATCAAGACAAGTAGAAAACTGCATATTTATTGTAAAAATAAGCCTGTCAAAAACCTCAGCTTAAACTAATCTGACTGAATAACCTTGGCCAGAGGAAGGAGGAGAAGAGAGGGGAGGCCTGGAGGTTAGTATTTTCTATTTAAACACAGAACTTGTAGCTCAAATATATCTGAGTGGCAATAAATTACAGATTTGAATAGCAGTGAGAGCATATTTTTTCTGTGTTTCCTGTGAAAAATGCAGCTCTCAATAATGCTTCATTTTCATCATTCTCTTTTACTCTAAATGTTCTGTACATAGATAGGAAGAGCATTCACAGATATTTTTTCCCCTCTCTCATTTAAATAGGTCATTGTCTACAAACCTGGCTGGGACTATTCTTACTAGAGGTGCAGGTGGCACCATCTGTCCTTAGGAGCTATGTGCCAGACAATTCTGGCTTTGCTTTGTATGTGAATTTTCTTCCTGCATAAAATTGCCATATGCAGACCATGTGAATCCGAGTCACAAATGCACAAAGCATAAAAAATAAGAAAGACTCCAAGGATTTCTTCTATTTCAATAGCATAAAAATTGCAAAATTCTATTTGATGTTTTCCCTTGAAGCATCTCAATTGGATTTTAAAATGATGTCCTAAGGTAATATGTGGGTCATTTAAGATGGGCTTGTTTTCCTAGAACACAGACAATGTCTGCCTTGCATCTCTTTCTAGGTAGCCTGAAAATCAAACCTCTCTCCTGTGGTGATGGAGGTGGTGAGACACAACAACATGGAGTTCACATTCTGTACCTGCACTGACAGCTCTCTGGGATGAGCCTTCTGCTTAACACAGACATCCAGGGACATCCCAGATCAGGAGTCTTATCCTCCAATAATAAATTAGCTTTGTTTGGGTGCTGAACATGATGAACCTACTGTCCCTCAGAAAGCCAGTGTAGCCACTGCCTCGGAGAGCCAGGGCCTGGATGGCCTCTGAGGTCCTGTTTCCAGATTTCATTCCCATTAGATGTATATCCTGAGCCAGTCTCCCCCCCCCTCCCCAGACATGTGCCTCCACATTGGCTCAGGGTTGTGAAGGATTCACAGAATTCTGCCTTTTCACAAGAAAATAACAGAAACTTCTGTTATCTTAAAAATTTTGTCTTAAAATCAGCCCACCAAACTGGAGATGCCTAGAGGCAAAACTCCTTATTTGTCAGAATACCCGATTTTAGGTGAAACATTGCAGGCTGAGCAACAGACTGGTAAAAGAGTTTACTGTTAAAAGTGTTTACCAATAGAGCAGGTCTGATCTTAGCCACATGCTGTGAATCCACTGAAGTCCACTGAATTTAGTCACTGGGCAGCACAGCAGAGCTCCACTTGGATTAAACTTTCAGTTACATGCATGCAACCCCAGTGGATTCAGTATAGATGCAAAAACACATGTGATGGCCAAACTTGGTTTGTTTGCACACACCTGTATCTTATGTATCAAGATGCAGGTGGTACCATGTGCAATGGGTTTCCAGTCTCTTGGCAGATGTTCACAGCTGCCTGAGAATAGAGGAAAACTCACATAGTTAATTTGGATTTGGGCAGCAGTCAGTTCGAGAAAAAAATTACATTTGTTTGGACTTTTTCAGTTTAGTGATGTTATTTGTCTCTTTGAAGTTTGCTGCTGTTGTTGGAGAGAATTAAAAGGGAAAAAAACCTCTTACATGATTCCTGTAATTATTGATTTCAAGACAAAACCGAGCAGACAGACATTTACCCAGATTTTATGTAGTATATGCAAACATCTTCAATTTACAGGTTGGCTAAATGTTACTTACTGTCTGTTTTTCCACTCAACACCGTTGTTTTTGTTCTTTAATCTAATCTATTTATCTATGCAGGCTTAAAATCTTGCACTCAGCATGTATTTTGGAATATCATAAATGTATACCATTGTTCACAGGGAACATAAATAGCCTTGTTGTGATAAGGGACATGGGAGAGAGAAGTGCTTAAATGTAAACAATAATGATTTTATCCTTCAGAAAATCCAAGGAAAGCTATATTTGTTGTCAGCAAAGTTTATTATCTGAATAGTGTGAAAATTTTCGGATCTCTGCTTATCTGCTCAGTTGCTTTTGTTTTTCCCTCCAGATACAGGAAATAAAATGACCACCACCTCTGAAACATATTCCCATTTGAAGTGTAGCTTTTTGACTATACAGGCATTGTTTGACAACACAGATTTGAATGACTTTTCGGTCAGATCTCGCGCAATCAGACCGGCCTACAAACCCTTCGCAGTCACACAGACTCTGTTGGAGCACTCGCAGAGAGGACCGAAGGGCACAGCCAGCCGAGCAGCTCGCAGAAAGCCAGACAGGAGCCCCTCAAGCAGAGCTACAGGGGGAGACCCGCGAGCACCACCAAGCCTCAAGGCGAAACCTGGCGTGTCTCTCTGGCGAACAGCGAAGGCTCAGTGCCACCTATTGGGCTGCGAACAGCATCCGCACGCGTTCCTGCGGAAAGCAGGAGCCGTGAGAAGGCTCTAACTGCGAGGCTGTGCCGATTAGAGACCCTCTGCCGCCGAAGGAGCTGCAGGGCCACTCATCTGCGGTGGCCTGTCATCCAGGTGGTTGTCTTCAGACCAAGCCACCGCGAGCTGCTCTCTGTCTGCAATGAGCTGATCTCCTGCGGGCTGCGTTCTGCCAAGGCTGGGCAAGAGCTCTGGTCCATAGTCTCTGTGGGTGCACAAAGCCTTTGCGATGACTCTGTCCATTTTCAGTCCTCTAGTACCCCATAAAGGGTCACCAGGAGTCCCTTCTCTCTGTGGATGCTGTTTTCTCCAGACTTAGAAAAACTTGGTGACACTGGAGACCTTCATATTCTCTGTTAGACTGGATTGAAATTGCTGCTGTTTGAAACATTATTAGTGTTGAACAGGATGGACTAATAGCAACAGTCTCACAAGCCTTGTTTTCTTAAGAAACCTTAGCAAAAACTTGGAGTTTGCAGTTTAAAGATATCCCTATAATCAGTCCCTTGGATTCAATCCAGAACTTGATTGATAGACAACAAATGGGATTTTTTTGAACTATATGTTCCTGGAATGGAAATTCTGATGATCTAATTTCCTATGATGTTTTGTAGGGGAAAAATCAATCCATGTAACTTTCACTGAATCACAGAATGTCTCAAGTTAGAATGGACATATAAGGATCATTGAGTCCAACTTCATGCTCCTTACAGGATTACCTGAAACTAAATCATATAACTCTAAGAAAGAAATTCTCTTGAATTAAAAATTACTAGCTTGACCCTAGTTCACATTTTAGTATAAAATGCTACCAGGGAAATCCAAACAAATTTAAAACTATTTTAAAAGAAAACATGAAACTAAGGAATAGCTTGAATTTTTAGAATTCATAAATCTTTACAACATGAGAATTAGGCAAAGGGAACAACAGTAACCATATATACCTGAATTAATACTGGTTCTGCCTGTCCTATTTTATAATTATATCCTGTGAGAACTTAAATATCTATGCATGCACATTCGCATACAGTTGTCTTTAAGCTGTGAGGGCTAGCATCATACTTCATGCATTCGTTTGCATTCATGAACTCACCCGCAAATTTCTCTACCCCTGAACAGCTAAAGACAAGCAGAGGGTCTGAGCAGAATGCAACCACACATGCTGAATGCATGCTGAAGTCTGTATGCACACAACAGAGTGCAATTCACACCACTGTGTCTCCGCCAAATGAGAACTTGCCTTAGTGGAGACCCTTTACACTTTAAATACTTGGTAGTTCACTACATTTGTGGTTTAATTACTTTGCCTTCATTGAACCCCATCCCATACCACTGCTCAGCCTCAGACTGTTGGGACCATAGGGGTTGGGAAAAGCACCTCTAGGAAGCCCTTGAGTGAGCTCTCCTGTGCAGAGTGGCACATTGTGCAACACAGATCAGTTAAGAGCTTAGGCACTGACTGCAATGGAGTTCAGCCAGACTTCTTGGCTCTGAGTTGCCAAACACCACAATAGGTATGTGATCTTATCTTCTTAATAGCGTGTAAAAAACTTAGCACAATTTGGACACAGTATAAATATTGTTGACAGTGTTCTTTAACAAAGTTATTCATAGCAGCTTAGTTCCAGCTGTACAGCTCCTGCTGTGTCTCTTGCTTAATTATACTTCTATAATAAATATTTACAACGCAGTACCTATTTTCACAAAAGGTACAAAGATTTGTTTATGAATTCTTCTTTCAAAAATTAGCATTTTTTGTGTGTATTTCCAAACTTATAATCATTTATTATGGTTTGGGCAATATCTCAGATGGCTGCACACAGAAGGATTCAGGACATCTGCTAATCCTAGGGTATTTAATTAAATATTACTATATAAACATAACAGCTTACCAAATATTTACATGTTGAGTAATATGGAAATATGAAATTTCATTTTATACCCGTTCTTGTGAAGATTTGTATTTTCATCAGTGTTCGTGAAACTGAGCCAGAATATTTCAATTTTTTGTTTCAGCTTTTCCAATAGCAAATATAGGATGTACCATAAAAACATCACGCTCCTCTAATCTAGAGAAAGTACATGTATATGCTTGTGTGTTCTATGCATGCCCACTTACATTAGATAAGTTGATGGAATAAGATTTATCAAAGATTGTCTAACATGAAGATGCTTCCTTTGGCTCTAAAGCCCATGAACAGCAGATATCTGGAAGCTGAAAGATCATACTAGACCTTCTCACTGTATAGGGGGTTTTTTCCTTCTGACTTCTGCCTAGGCCTCCAATGCTGACCTCTATGACACAGGAAACGTGGCTAAATTGACTTTTTTTCCTACCGTATTACAACTATTCTTATCTTAAACTTGTAGGAGAGAACATGATGTGATCTGAGAAAAATTTTTGTCTTTTTATGGGGCAACAGTTCTCTTTGGCTTTTGTATCTCTGCTCCTTTCCAGGCTTGGAAGAGGATTGGGCAGCATGCACTGTGGTCAGGCACAGACTTATGAATGAAAAAAAGTGTGCAGAGTGAATCCTTGTAAGTGGAGCAGCATTGAATTGTTCTGTTTATGCAGTGATGCATCCTACCTAATCTCACCACTGTTTCTTTGTCAGTGTAATTGTTATATATGTATTTCAGCAGACAATGGAGGAAACCACTGGTAGGAAAACAAGCTGAATCCCTTTTGCTGGTCCCAACCAAGCCTGCATTTGTTGTCTACTGTCTGTGGACCCAGATGCCTGCTTTTCCTTGCAGCTGGAAAGTGCCTTTTCTCATTAGAAAATGACAATTAGTAAGACTTTTAAGTAGTGGGTTTTGCATTCAAAGCTTGCTGAACAGTCCATCTCAGTACATAGGCAACTGTTTCTGTTCTGCCTACATGGGCTCTTACACACCTCTGAATGCTGATGTATGTGGCTGAAAGGTGTGTCATACCACTTATGCGAAAGAAAGAGGACAACAAGGGAAGCAAAGGAAAGAAGTGAGATCCCTACAACAAATCTCTGAAATTTCCTCGGTCCTGTTGTCAGTACCCAAACAAATACTGAAGTTGTGCAGTTGCATTTCATGCCGTTTCTATTGCATGCCAATTTTCATTTCTCCTCCTCGAATACTCTGCAAATACATATCTGCATGGATGTATTTGCTTTTCCTCTAGAACCATTCTATATAGGGCCTGGGAAGACAACAAATGCAAATATATGGTTCAGAACAGCTGCTTTCTTCTCATGCGTCTGCGGACAGGGACAGCACTACCCCATTTTGAGGATGCAAGGTCCTCACACTGCTTCTGCTGGAAGCAAAGGGATATTCCAGTATCACTATAATTTCATTTAATTTTAGACTTTGGGGCTTTAAGAGACACATCACTGTGTAGGTACAGAAAAGCTCTGCTTGGCCTTCTGACAGGTTGCCTTCTTTTTCTTCGTCTTTGAGAGACAGTACTCTGAAATGGCCAGAGTGGCTCTTTTCTCTCCTGAAAAACAATGTAGAAAATACATTCAGGACATGGGATATAAGTTTAATTATCAATGGATCCTGAAGGTCATGGACACATGTATATGTTTTCTCCAGCCATGATTCATTGCCTAAATAAGCCCTGAAGGTATAAAGCAGATAATGAAAGATATAAATAAGAGAAATATAAGAAGACTTTTATCAGCCTTGAATGCTATCTTTTATAATTAAAGCCATCAAAATGAGTACCTTATCTAGTGCCTCTGCTGGGAAACACAGACACAAAGGAAGAGTGGGTTTGATACTAAGACACCTGATAAGGAGCTCTGTGACTCTGCTTCACAGCAGGTACAGTACCATGGTGCAACATGGTGATGGTGAGGGTAGATGGCCCAGGTAGTGGGAAGAACCATCTCCCTGCAAGTGGTTTCCACAGGCAAAATCATCTTTGCTGTGCCTCTGTGGGTGCTTCCTGTGAGACATTAATGTAGTCTGCATATAAGGTATTTCAAAATGAATTAGTTTTTCTCCTAGATGTTGCCAGTCACATGCACTTCCTAGTGCCTAGCCTTGGTTTGACTCAGTGAAGTGCATGTATTTTTACTACTCATGTTGCTCCTCAGTGGGAAGGAAAGACGTCTCAAAATTCTCATGGCCTGGAACATCTCTACTGTAATTCTGCTGACTACTACTAAGTTGCTCAGGAAAATATTCTGCCCATGGCAATTACTAAGCTCAGAGACATAAACTGACCTCAGATGATGCACCTTCCAACTGAAATAGTTATATCCCTGAGCTACCTATAGGTCCAAACATCTTTTGCTCTAGATGACCCACAATGGCCCTCCTGTCACCAACCTAAGCTGGACTTTTCTGCTGCTTAGGCTTCTTTTATGCCAGGAAAATGTAATAAAACATAGAAAATGTCAGAAAAAAAGTCACAGAAATGCATGTGGATACCCTTACACTTGCCATTCAATATGACTTACTTCTGCATTTTTGGTTTATACTAGTCTTTCTTGCACTGAATTTTCATCTTCCCTTTCTTTTCTGCCTCCTTCATTCTAAATAACTGATTGTAGTTCTGCATACAAAGAAAAGAAGATTTTGGATGTCCTGGCAGTAACTGATCTTCAAGTGATCACATATCAGCATTTTAAATTAACTTCAGTTAACTCCATCAATGATGAAATTCAAATTATCAGACTGAATAACCACTTAAGCTACAAAACAACCTAAGTGAGACAACTCCAAATCAACCCACAGAAAAGTCTCCTTTGCTATCTTGCATTCGGAGCTTATTGCATCTCTAACTTTTATTTGTAGCCTTTTTTCCAAATCCAGTTTCATTTGCTCACCAGTGCTGTCCTATCCTCATGCTCAGTTCCTAGTGTCCCACTGCCCATGTCCTACCATGGATCTGGTGTATGGTGGGTCTTTTGCAGTGTTTATTCTGGCTGTGAATTTGAAGAAATGAACCTGGACAAGATTTGTCAAACACGACGAGTTGTTTTATTTTCCTGGCTTGTTGTTTGTTTTTTATTGCTGTGTTTTTTCTCTTCAGGAGATGGCATGAATTTCTGGAGAAGCCTGATTTGCAGGACCCTAAAAAGGAGCCTGATTTTCAGAAAATAACAATAAATTTTCCATTTGAAAACGTATGTGTTGTCTGGGCAGACACCCAAATTTCCCACTCCTGGTGCTGCTGCCCAGAGGTATATGGCAAAGATAGCTAAGCAGCCAGAGGGCAGAAGGTCACTGAAAGAGTAGCTGTTTTTTCTTGTCCTCCAGGACCCTTTTGCTCACACAGACTGTCCCAGCATCCAGAAACACTGGTATTGTCAGAGACAATAAAGTTGTTCTTCCTGGAAATGATGAGGTCAGAGGTCTCCACTTATGGGAATAGCCTACTACCTCAGAGCAAGGGAAATACAAACATCTGGAAGGACAGAGGCATAGCTTGCTCCTGAGACATGTGCTGCAACAGTGAGATGACAAAGTATTACAATTTCCAGTTATAGATGGCAGCCTGGACCCAGAAGGGATGAGGATTAGGCCTCCATCATGCCAAGGATGTGAGTTACTAGAAAGCTTTCCCTTGTTTTCATTTAAGTATCATGTAATTGTGGATGTTTTTGTGTCATGGCTCATGCTTGATCCCTTTGCCTGGAGAAGACTCCTTCCTTGTTGGAATAGTTATTCCTGTTGGCAAGAGCAGTACGATTCAGAGATCTTAGCTGTACCCCAGACTTAGCTCTGCTTTTTTTTCTTGTGATGCATAAGTTAGATTTTTTCCCATTTCAAGCTTTTGCAGGGGAATTCAGTGTGAATTTCTGCTCCTCTGTCTTTCAGTACTCTGTTGAGAACTGGGCCCTAAAAGAAGTCTAAAAAGTCTTGCTGTAGAAAGGTGAGTACAGAAAGAACTTGCATAGATTGAGTCATAGTGTGTTACTAGAAGGGAAGCTTAACAGTTAGCTTATACTGTCAATTTCCCTTTGGCCCAGGTATTGCCTGAGAGTTCCTGTGGTTCCATGCAAAACCTACTGCCTATTCATTGGCAGAATACAGGCCTTTTAATTTATCCATGGTTATATGTGTGTAACTGAGCCCAACAAAAAAACACCAGGAAAAATGCAGTTCCCCACTCCCAATCTCCTCCGCAGCCCCCTGACCTCCCTCTTTCAATCTGCAGTTGGAAAGTGAAAACAGAACTTTAGCTCTGTTTTCTCTCTCCTGGTAATAATAGGCCATTTGTCATCCTTTCCACCTCAATGGAAACATCATCAGCTTTTTCATTTTAAGTGTTGACTTGAGAGACAAACCAGCCCTCATTTGTACCTTAATGTTCGTCTAGAAAGTGTTTTAAGATTTCAGGTTACACTCAGCAAGCCAATGCCCAGTGGGTCTAAGGGTTTAGATGGAGCTGGCCTTTCAGCTAGGAATTTATTGATTTGATACAGTTTCTTTTGTTACTTCTGAAACACAAGGTATGGGATGGGGAAGGGAGGAAAACCTCCATTGATAAAAACATGAAATACAGCACATATCTGAAGGGCAGTAAACAACAGGCCAGGAGCAGAAAACATATAGGAATTCAGTTTTACCGTGTGTGTGCATGTGTGTGTGTGTGTATGTATGTGTGTGTGGGGGGTGGGTGGGGTGGGGTGGAGAAGTAGTCTCATCTTGTTGGAAAAGAAAGAATAAACAAAAATTAATAACCCAAACTTTTCATTCCATGATGGCTGTAGTCACAAGCAGGTCTGTGTGTGCCAATGCCTCTCAGAAGGTCTGTTGCATGCTGCAACTGTGGCTCAATTAGGACAGTCTACAGGTCTCCCTGTTACGGTTTACTACCCTGCACTAGAGTTTGCTACATAAGGAGTAGTAACAGCTTACAAATTTAAATACAAGAGAAAATGGATGGACCTAGCTAAACTGGTTTGCCACAGACTATACACAAGGCCTTATCTATCACCTGTTGTCATTTAATAGTGTCTGGCACACCACATGTAGGAGAATGGGTGGTGTTTTAATAATACTAGGTGGATAGCTGCTGGTTAGTGCAGTCCATTTTACACACATTGTGCTCATGATATTCCTTCATTTCTTTCTCAAACATCCATGCTTTTACTCCTGAAACACATGCATTGGGAACCAATTTCTTTCCATGCATGGAGTCTTGGTGGCTGAAAAATAGAGCAGTCCAGAGATGCTGGATATGCTGGCATGCTGGAAAGGGTACCAGGGTGCACCCTTCATGAGCCCATGAGCCCAGGAAAGATGGCAGATAACTTGATTTAAACCACAGACCAAGTGTATACCCATAGGATGATTACAGTGTTAATTATTGATGAAACAACTCATGCCCCCATGAACAGAACTAGGCAGAAGAGAGGTTTAAAAGGTTATTTAGAAGTCAGACCATATAGACATTTTCTATGCTATTGTGTCACACCACCTGCACCTTTACTGTTTTATTCTAGATTTACACCAGAGAAGGTAAAGGGAGGATCCCTTCCATGGTCAAATGCAGTGCCTTGTAAATGGCAATAAGCACTTAACAGTGCTTTTGAAAAAAAACAGAAATGTAAAAAATGATAGATAAACAGGGGATGGGAAGATAAAAGTTAATGCTGAATAACTTAAAAAGCTGGAGCAATCATTCATGGGACTACTTAAAAGATGTAAAACGTTGGAACTGCTGAAGTCAGAACTGCTGAATTCAAGCAGCACTGTTGATGAAGACTGAGATTAAATGTAATAAATGGACCCAAAGGCTGCTTTGCTAGCATATTATTTATTTGTTTCATTAATGTTAGATCCCTGAGGGAGTTGAATAATTCGAGGTTTAGGTTTTTGTATTTTTATAGCTACTTTATTTTTGCTCTGTATCAATTTTTAAGGAGAATTATATAACAAACTCACTTTAGTAATTATGTGGGAAAAGACTGCAAAGAGTCTAATCCGCAGGCATAGGGGAGATTATTCTTTTTTAAAGAAAGGAGGGGTTTAAAAATTTGCATTATTTTATTTCAACAAAATGAAACTTCTTGAAGCAAAGAGTAATGCTTCCCTTCATCCTGTACATAACAGTGAAATGAAAGTCTAGTTTCACTGTTGCTTTTTTTCCCGTGAATGAAACTTCATGGAAAGTAAACTCACACTTTTATTAAGGGTGCACTTATAAATGAGTTTAACACATGATTGTATTTTAATCCATGGTAATCTACTCCTCCAGATCCTTAAAGAGTCCAGCAATTCAATAGATAGTTTATAACTATCTAAAATGCATTAATCTCTGTAACATTGCTATAACATCTGTTAATCATTTGTTACCCACTTGTAAAGCTTATATAAATGCAACCTTTACATAAAGTTTGAGTGAAATATTCTGTGTTTGTACAACACGTTCCTTTCAAGGAATGCTAAGCACTTTGAAAGCATCATTTAGTTGAGGTTTATTATTGCCACATGTCATAGGTAAGTTGTATCCACATTTTACCAATAGCCAGGCTAACAAATAGGGCTACATCCATACTGGCAGAAGAAAGCAGCTCTTGTGAGCAATGTCAAATCCACAGTCTCCTGCATCCCCCAGACTTCCTGTATGAATTCCCACCTGTAACTAGTACCACACAGTGTCCACATTATTCTTCTGAAGCCTCATGCCTAGTCATGAGACTTAGGCTATTGCAATCCACTCCTGAAGGGAATACAAATAGGTACAAGTCTTGCAAGGAATGGTCAGCAATCCTTCAGGAAAATCTGCTTGAAATCCTGGTCTTGTGCGTCTCTGTTTTCAGTGCTTGGACTCTGCAGGCAGAGGGGAAACTGGCTTTGCCCACGGACATTCTTAAAAGTATGAGTGAGCTCTGAAGTTTGGGTTAAAGCCTTGTCTCAGCAGGGACTTGTATGTTCAAGCATGGATGTTTACACATATGGTGAATGATGGGTGTCCCTGAGTCTTCCCATATGCTAAGATGCATGCTCAGCTTTCATTTCTGTGATACCCCAAGTCCCACTGCTTTTTATGACATGGTGAAGAAAGGTGTGGTATGAGCAAAAAGACAGGTCAGGTTTACTTGCTATGTTTCAATCACAAATCAGTCCTGAACAAACATCAGGTTGTACAAATAGGGTTATGCCATGAGTTCCTCCATTCCTGTCTCTTCAGAGCTAAAGCCGTACCTGTGCCACTTGCTGGGCTGAGTGAAGCAGTGCTGTCTTTGCAAGTTGCCCTTGTCATTGACATTAACAAGGACCTCCTCTCTGCAAATGACTGTTTGGTGAAACTGTGCCATCCATCACCCTTCATCTTCCCCCTCCTGGACACCATGTATTTCTACACTTCTTATTCACCCTACAATCTTTGATAACAAAAAAAACCCCTCACTTATGGACATTTTCTGTTTGCTAATAAGAAACAGTCAGCAAGATTATGGCAGAAGATGTGTCAAAGTTCAAAATACAGCACAAAACCTGAGCTATTAAGGAGGCAAGGAATTAAAATACAAGTGATTGCCAAGCTCTACTCAACTAATTTCATATATCTCCTTTCTAACTTGCGACAGGATGTTTTTCTGACACTCTTACATATAAGTCCCCTATTCTTCTGAAACCAGAACATTTTTTCATAGTCTTAGGCCTAAAAAAAGACTAATCAATGCTTTTTTTGGACTTCTTTTTAGTATATTGAATGAGTTGAAAGACCACACCAGAATAAACTTTGAATGAATTTGATAAATACACCTGGCCTGAAAAGCTTCCTCAGCCATGGGAGCACAGTTGCAGCAACATGAAGCCTGCTCTAAAGTATGATACTTTGTGGTTGTTACTGCACCTTGGTGACCACTTAATGCAGCAGGATTTGCAATTTGTGGAGTTGGAAAGAGAAGTTGTTCAACTGGGAGATCCAGTGAAACAGCTTCCCTCTTTGAGATCCTTCAACACAATCTCAGAGGAAATAGCACTCTAGGTACCTATTACTGTTTGGACAGTCCTGCAGCAACCCTGCCCTTTGCTCCCACGATGAAGACTCCTGTAGCAGCTGCTGCCCGGGAAGGCCTAGCTGCAGGAAGTGAAAAATACTGAGCTCAACCATCCCAGCCCTGGGCACACAGCAGCAGTGCAGTATCATTCCCTGACCCAAGTCCAGTGGTACTGTGACTGGTGGACCAAATTTTGGTCTCTGAAACAAACTCATGACATATCAACCTTGCAGGCTGCTGTGTGTTGCAGGCAGATCTGGGTAAGATGTAACCAAATCTGGATGGGGTCTTAGAAACAATCTAGCTGTGACAACTGCACTACTTAGCAACACTGAATTGGGTGCTAACTCATGCTGTTTTTTTCTCACCTTTCAGCCTTTTCATATTTTTTTCTTGGCTTTTAAAGAAAGCATTTTTATGAATGGCTTCCCTCATACTCTGGCACTGATATATCATATTCCTACTCCTTCATACAGTGATAGTCTCTCAGACTGCTATGCACCTTACCCATAACCACTTTCCCAGCTATCTGGCTCTGTGATGCCAAGTATCCACGTTAGTTCAGTAGCACACTATCTCTCTGCAAAAAAAGAGACACAGGCCTCCACTTGACTTTATTTGCCATATATTTTTCCTGCCATCACTTCTGTAGACCTTTCATATCGACACAGAGACTACCCACCTTATCATCAAAACCCTTTAGATACTGAGGGCTAACTAAATAGAAGACTGAGTAAACACTATTACCCAAGTAAATGGTTGAACAAGCACTGATGGACATTTGCTTGACTGACAAAAGAAAATCAAAATAAAAAAATAGTTGTTTGCCTTCTCCCCTAGCATTTGTTCTTTAATGAGAAATATAATATTTGTTCACCTCCGCTGGTTCTTCTAGTGTAACTACAGGGCTACAACAGGATAAACATATCTCTCCCTTCTTGTTGTTTCTCTGTATTAAGAGTCAGAAGTCTCCTGTGGCAGTGAATGATATGATGGTTAGACCTCACCAGCACAGTTCTGTGCCCCACTGTGAACTGTGTTGTCCTCTGCCTAGTTATTAGGGTCCACTTCTCGTTCACAGAGACTCCGTGAATTCACAGCTTGTAAATACAATAGTGGGTAATTTGTTCCTGTACTATAACAAATGTCACAGTTACTCACTGTTGTTAACAGGTATATCCAGCCCAGACACTCCATGAATGACAAACACATCATTGCAGAACCTTACATTTCATGCTTACCTCAGTGTTTGTAATTTGTTTCAGAGCAAACATCAGAGTTCCTGGTGCTTGTAGGCTTGCCTACCAGTGCCCAAGTTTAACTAAATAAATGGCTCATACTATTTCAGGGTGATAGTCCATTCTCTGCAATGTTTCACATTTCCTCGTTGAGCAATTCCTCTGGGAGAATGATGCTCTTGCACAGTCAGCGAAGACAGCTTTGCAAGAAAGCCATCTACTGTTTCTTTTTATCCAAGGAAAACAACTGCATTAGGCCATTCCTGAGTTCTTTTCATTGATAGCTGGCATTAGGAACCTCTCGCAAAAAGCAGTGATCCACTGAAGTTTCATAGAATTATAGAATGGCTTCATTTGGAACGGATGTTAAATATCATCTACTTCCAATCCTCCTACCATGAGCAGGAGCACCTTCTGCTAGATCTGGTTGCCCAGAGCCCCAGTCAACCTGGCCTTGAACACTTTCAGGGACAGGCCATCCACAATTTCTCTGGGCAACCTATTCCAGAACCTCATCAACCTCACAGTAAATTATTTCTTTCTATTGTCTAACGTAAACCTAGTCTCAGTTTAAGTCTATGCACCTTTCTCATTACACTGGTTGTTGTTGGAGATCACCAGTGTGAATGTAGCCCTAGGGATATTTTCTGAGGATGTTGTGCACTGCCCAGGTTCATAAGCCTGTATTCCAGCCTGAGTGGCTTTCCCCATACTTTTGGTTTGTCAGTGACCATTTCTGGGTCTTACATGAATTTGTTCATGACGATTTTATACCACAGTCATGTCGCACCCTGAATTGATCATATATGGTTCACATTTCTGCTCCTTTCTGAACTCTTTGTCTGAAAACAAATCATCTCATTTTCCTGCAGAATGTAGCTCTCTCCAAAAGTCTCTACTACCATATCATATTTAGCATCCTTTGTTAAAGTCACTTGTAACCTTTAAAACATGAAATTCCATGGGCATGGCTATTGTCAGCCAGAAAGCTTCCATCAGGTGCTGTCTTTTTTTACTTGGAGATACATACTTGGAGATTATCTGCACAAACCTGTTCCACGTTCCCTCCAGACTCTGTCTACACTGAAGGCTGTTGATGACATTCATAATTGCTACATGGATATTTTTTAGTCCCTTCAACTCTCAGTAGTCCAGGTTGCAAGAGGGTCTGGCAGAAATGCCCTTACCACTGTGCTGGAGATTCTGTTGGCCAGCAGCATGTAACATAGGCACATGTTCCAAATACATCTCATGAAGTACACTAAAAAGCTACAGTTCCCCACATTATCCTCTTTGAGAGATGAAAATCACTCATCCTCTTATGACTGGCTGTGAGTCAGTTATCTCCATGCTACAAATACATGGCCCTGCCTGAAATCTGGCCAGGCTCCGAGAATACGGGGATAACAACAGGGCAACCAGCTCCCATGCTTTGATACCCAGGCTGTCACAGACTGGAAATTCATCTTTGAATTACAGTTGACAGAGCTGAGGGAAGAAAGGGGAAAGGAATTCTGTTTGTCTTGAAGAAATCAAGGAGTTTCATGGCGAAAGTAGGTTACCAGATTTCATTGTGGTAACTACCCCACTGTCTTCTAATGGCTCCTTTCAGGTATGGTTGTCCCAATGCAGCCCACCTGGCCAGCTTGGCAAGCTCCTCATCAATCTGGGAGAGTCCAGAGCCCAGCCCAGGGTGAAGCTACTGTCCAGCCCACTCTCCTCAGAGTATGTGTAAAGCAGCTCAGCAGTTCAAAGAGGTTTGTCCTCTAAAGGTGACCTTCAGAACTCAAAAGAAGAAACTCATGCCAGGGAATATATGAGAGTATCTTGCTCTGAAAACCCTTTCTCAATGATGTGCAAAATACTGAACAGATGCATCATGCACTTGGCTTTTTTGCAATGCCTATTATTACCAATTATTGTGGAACAAAACCAGTGAAAAAACCTCTGGAGGGCAGCCATGCAATTTCAGCTTGTTCTTGAAGGTCTCACAGTATGTTGGCTCTTCTTTGCTTTTTATGGAGCCTGGAAGAGTGAAGTATACAGAATTATTCAACATGTACAGGAATTGTAGACTCTATAAAGAATGTTACTAACTCTTACTTTTGGAAAGAGGTCTCAGTTTCTTCAGCTTGTGAAAATTATTTTATTTGTGAAATTTTTATATTTTCCCTTCTTGCTGTCCATCTCACACTGAAGTCAGTGTGTAAAACTGTTGCAGACATCACTGTGAGTGTAGAGACGGACAAGACACAGGTTCTGTGGTGATAGCAAAAGTTTATTTATTACAATACTTCTTTTATATTGTTCTTCCCATACTGTGTTAGCTACCTATTGATTAGTGATGTGCTAATGGCTGATTTATTGGTTAAGAGCTGCTTACTCGTGCTCTTGCAAACATTCTCCTTTTATGGTCATCTTATTCCTCTTGCACAAGACGTGTACCTCATTAGTCTCAAGGGTACAGGCTGATTTTGTCAAGGTCAATGCTGTTCTCATTTGTGGGGCCTTCAGTCCAGCTGCTGGCCATCATAATTCCCCCTTTTTGTTTTTCATCATCTGCAGGGCCCTTTGCAGACAAGATAACAAACACGGTGCAATGAATAAGACAATTATCATTATACCACAATGAGAAGTCCCATTTAATTAAGCTCTTTACCCAGCCCCCAATACCCCATCCATGTAACAAATTGTCTAACTAGTCACTGCCATCATCCAAATGGAGGCAGTTCACATTCTCACAAAGCTTCTATATGCTAGTGTAAATTGATTCAAAATGATCAGATAAATTCATACAACACATACCATCAAAATCTTTGCAACCATGATCATGTGCTAACAATAAAAAATCTATAGCTGCTCTATTTTGAAGCATTGCATGTCGAACAGAATCTACATCTAACAGTAAGCCACTCAAAGCAAAAGAAGTTGCATTTGTCTGCTGAACTCAGCAACATCCAAACTTATTGAGAATTCCAAGTGCCTTAGTGGCAGCCACTCCCAGCACCAGTAAAGAGGCTGCTCAGATTTCACCAGGACTCCAAAATGGTGTGTTATCCTGGCAGTCACTGCTAAAGGCATGCATGCTCTTTTTATTGAACATATTCTTATGAACTACAATCATAGAAACATTAGGTGTTAATAGGGTTAATCTCCCTATACTGCAGGGACTGCCCTTGGCATGAGATGGAATACCAGGCCAAGCACGATCTTCACAAATTAAAAATTACCCTTGGGGCAGCCTGAGTGGTTTGTTGTTAGCTCTTGACACCTTAGCACTAGTATAAATGCGCCACAAACTAGCATTTCTATACCAACCTATCATTGCATTTTCAATTTGATTCATTGCTTGTTCTGAACCTGAATAATAAAAAACTAAAAAATAGTCCATTTTTACTGAACCTAGTCATTCTGATTCTTGTGGCTCCAGGTCATTGATCGGCAAATGTGGAGCCCAGAAATCCCAAAGGTCAACCAGAGTTTGATCGTGAGATACAGTTGCACTCATACTAGACAGCACGGGTCATTGATCTGCATCTAACAGTTGTCTTACTAAACAGGTTGTAAAAGGGTTTTCTGGAGAAGCAGTCGACAGGTATAATGTGTCCCGTCCCATCATGTTGGCTAAGGTTACCCAGATATTAGTCTTTGGCATTGAAGGAAGCCAGAGAGCATGTCCTGTTGACAGAGTTAGGACAAGGTTGATCACAGCCAGGGTCAAACACATCGTGCAGGAACTCATTTTGGTCTGGACTACATTGGTGTCCCATGCTCCTCTTCAGAGGCAGTTGATTCCTGCGATGACTATGATAAAAGGGTGTAATACATAGCCACACACATCTCACCAGGACCCATCGCAGACCATGACCTGTGGAAACACAAGCTTAACCTTGACCCCAGGTTAATGGTCAAAACTAGCCTTCCCACTTGCCTGATTCTAAATTTTTTTAACAAAACAATGGCTTTGCCAGGCACATCAATCTTGTTGTCTGCCATGGAAACAAAGTGTCTTAGAATTGGGACACTGTCATCAGACCAGTGATTAAAAAAATTCAAAACATATGTAGCTTTGGCAAGTCATTTCTGGGGGGTGGAAGCCCCTACTCCCCCTGCTTGTTTTAACAACATTGACTTTAGAGTACTGTGTGCTCACTCAACAATCTACAGTAGCAAAAGCTAATAAAAACATCTATAAACATCTTTCAGTTTTTCCCCGGTGTGAGCAGAGACAATGATGGCACTGGAGAAAGTGTTTACAGTCATGTGAACATACTTCAAGGTGCCAAACCCTGGAATGTGACATCAGTTTGCCATAACTCTAAGGCATGGAGCCCATGGGGATTCACACCACGGGACAATGAGGGTGCAACATGCTGACAGTCAGGAGAAGTGGTAACAATTTGTCAAGCTTGGTTCATGCTAATGCGGAAAGTCCTCTGCAGTGCCTTAGCGTTCTGGTGATAAAAACCATGCGACAAGCAAGCTTGCTCAAAGGCGTTGGGCAGGACAGCAGCTCCTGCCAGCTTATCTGCTCTTTTATTTCCTTCTACTAAAGGATCAGGTAGAATGGTGTGGGACTGAATGAGATAACCTTCCATAGCAACTTGAAATACAACTGAACTGGGAGAATAATAACAGCAGGTTCTTTATCGCACAATACCAGACCTTCTGTATCAAGGCTGCAAACATATCAACTCAGGTCATGATAGTTTTCCCAAACTAGTGAGGTAAAATATCCATTATAATAAGGAGAGGATCATGATCTTTCCCTGTTTCTTCACATTGGAATAACAAGCCATACAGCTGGAAAGTCAGATTCAATATCATGAGCTGGAAAGCACAGTCAGGGCTGTATCTGTGCGCCTGTCATGCAGATATCACTGTGGTAACGTTTTGTAAAGCGGCCTGAGCCGAAGTGTTCAATACTTGTGGAAAGGTCAGAGTCAGATCTACTTTCAGTTGATGGAACAGGGGATGCAAGTCCTCACTAGTTATCCCAAGCAAAGGTCTAACCCAGTTAATTGCACCAAACAGTTTCTGTAAATCGTTTAGGGTATCAATTTTCAAAATCAATCTCAAAGGTTGCGGTGTAACTCTTTGTACTGTTATCTTCCAGACCAGAGACCTCCAAGGAGAAGTATATTGCGCCTTTTCTGGGGCTATCTCCAATTTGGCTTGTTTAACCACTTCCATAACTCCAGACAATGCCTGTTGCATTTCAGCAGTGGATTGTGTCGCAATCAAAACATCATCCATATAATGATAAATAAATGCATTGGGCAACTTCAGGTGAGCTAGAGCAAGAGTATTGGCAACAAACCATTGACAAATAGTTGAGTTGTTTTTCATGCCTTGTGACAATATAGTCCAATGGTATCTTGTGCTGGTTTCAGCAACAGTTAGTGCAGGCACAGAAAACACCAACTTAGGAGCATCATCAGGATGGAGGGATATTGTGAAAAAACAATCCTTTAGATCAATAACAGTCAAACATCAGTTTTTTGGAATCATTGTGGGGAAGGGCAAGCCTGGTTGCAAAGAACACACATCTTCCATGGCTGCGTTAATTTGTTGCAAATCATGTGACAAATGCAGTGGGTACAAGATGACCAGCTGCTAACTGTTCAGACACCAAATCTCATATATGACGCAGCTTTTCTTGGGTTAGTGGCCACTGATCCACCCATACCAGAGAGTCTGATTTCCATGTGAGTTTGAGGGTGTGCTGCGTTGAAGGTCAGGCACCACTCCCCTAAAGTGAGAGGTCATCCTAACAGACACATCGTGCATGGATTCTGTGGGGTTGCAGAGCTCAAGAGCACAGTGCCTTGACCTGCCACATAGCCAGTGTTACCCAGAGATTCCGTTGAGGCTGGACCACTGGCCATGTGTAGCAGTTGGAGAAGCGTCCCAAGAGTGATAAGATGAGCAGTCCAGCACAGAGTCCCATTCGGGGGAGTGGGGGTGGGGAGTGGAGGTGGGGAAGGAGGCACAGAAGTTAAATGGGTGTCCCCATGGAGGCAATGTGGTCCTCGAGTTCTGGTGGGCTTCACCCCAGGAGGTGTGCATGGCCTTATGTATCATAATGCAGCGTCATCCTGATGTGACTGGTGCACAACAGGATGAGGCAGGTCCAGATATTTGGGGCATCAACATGCCTTTGATCATGTACGTTTAGTTGCTCTGGCGGTTCTTATAATGTGTTACAGGCACATCTTTTTCTGCAATAAACTTTGTGTTTCTCCTAGCAGTACATACCAGTAATAGCAGAGTCTGGAGTTTTTGGAGGTAACTTTCTAGCAGAGGAGAAATCAGAGACACAATTGAAGTAAGGTAGAGTTTAATGTTCAGAACCCATGATGTACACCTCTGGTAGGGCAAAACAGAGTAAATAGTTTTCCACATGACAATATTGTCTTGAATGCTAGAGAAAAGTACATGGAAATCTTTATCTTAAAGCCATTACATAAGGTATGGCATTAATATGCTTGAGGAACATACGTGATAGCAAGAAGGCTTCTAGTTGCTGTTCCAAATAGTATTCAGTATCAAGATATACAAATGAGTCAGCTGGCTTAGAGAAAAGAAATAGCTGAAGATATGTCACATACAGTAAAAAAATCAGTAAATGTTTTTTCCCTAAAATTATTAGTTTTCGAGTCACTGCAGGCCACATCATCCCAACTTTCTTCACTTCGGAGATCAAACTGTCCCTGTCACTTTATACTCAAATGCAGGCAGGTACTCTACAGCTCTGCACAGACATGCTGTCAGTAGCAGGACTCCAGGAAAGAACTATCTGGAAAATCAAAGGCAAGTTTCAATTTAGGGAGCTGATTTTGTTAAGTGCAAAAGTAAACAAAACCTTCAATTTTCATATCTAATGTTTTTAATATAATTCACATAATAGGAACAGAAACAGCAATTGGAAATCAGATACAACATTAAAATGTTCAATAAAATCTACAAAAAATACTTTTGTTTTTTATTTGTGATTCTACGAGTATCACATCACTAGCATCTTGTGTGCTGTGTTCAGCTACAGTACATAGAAAACAATGTAAAACATAAACAGAAAGCCACATTCTTCTGCTAAAGTGTCAGTTGCTCATCACCATCATAGGAAAGAAGTGATTTCAACTCTTTCTTACCCCCTCCAAAAAAAGGGCAAATTTTAAAGTGAGATATTTTGAAGGGTCAGATTAACACAAAATGTCATTGCTGATATGGTCCCCAATAATTGCATGGATAGTGATCTGTCTTTAAAATACACTTTGTGGGATACACGAATAATGAAGTCACCTGACTGACAACTTTCTATGGTGCTTTACAACACGAAGTAAACATTGTCTTAAGACCATGGTGAAGTTTCATGCTAAGAGTTTGATTTGCAGCAGGAAGCATTCCACCTTAAGTTAGTTTTCAACCACTTGCCAAAAAAAGAAAAATAAGCTGCTGCATTTGGACGTAGAGTGTGAAATCACCTGGATAGGAGTAATGTGAGTGCACATAATTGTACACCTGTTAGTTATTTCTGAGAAACTAAACTATTCGTGCCACAATTAGGTACAGTGTAAACCACAAAGACAGAAAATGCATTCAATCAGTTGGACATGGTGATGGGAAAAACAATCAGATTTCATGGCTTGATAGAAAAATCACATTAAGGTCTAAATGAATTATTTCTGTGACTCAAATAAATTATCATCCAGGCTTATGCTGGTATTAACAAGATGAACATTTTGGGGAAAAAGAATTATATACTCCAGGGGAAGGTGTGTGTAAATCACTGCAGTCAAGGATACAAGGGTTTAGCTAGAGTATGCACTGAGAGTGCTTCTAAGGGGGGGGAGTCCTGTGAGCAATTTCCTTGATGTGAATGGTACCATATCTGGAGCATTTTCCAGACACAAGCCCACAAAACTTCCATTTGCAGTGTCAAAAGATGATTTGCTGGCATCACATCAGCAACTCTGTGCTTTGAAGATGAATGTAAACCAAGGCTGTGGCAGCAGATTTCAACGCCATGTCAGTAACACAGACGGAGTTTCGACTGCAGTGTTTTGGTGCAATAGAGAGATGAGTGAACTTTAAGCACTCTCGTGGAGTTTAAAACTTGGCTGTTCATTACTGGCAACCTGAACACCAGTGAGCTGTCAGATGCTGGCAGCTTGACATGGTGACATTCATTTTCTCAGTGGCTGCTGTCCCACAGAATTCACTGGTATGCCGTTGTGTGATGGATTGTGTATCAGGGTAAAGGTATCTGCATGTGTCTTCTTCCAAAAGATACAGTATCTCTACAAGAAGTTGTCTAGCTCACCTGACATTTTTGCTCAAGTAATAATACATATAGTATGGTAAGCAAGTGGTTTTGCAGGATTCTGCAGCATTGAAAAAAAATTGTCACATTTTACCCATGCTTTTAAAACTCTAATGGAGATCTCCTAGGGAGCCTCAAAAGTTTTGCTTGAGAGTAGCAGAAAAGCTTACATCTGTGAATACATGGGCATTATATGAAAAGCTCAATCTGCATTGCTGCATATCCTGAAATAACAACCTGCAACAACAGCTGCATCAACATTATATTGCTGTATGTCCTGAAATAATGACCTGCATCAATAAGAAGAATTATGTTACAACAAACACAACCAGATCATTTTTTACACACAGACTTTAGCAAGCCCTGGCCTTTTTTTTTCCCTAACCACATAGGTCTTTATTTAAAGCCCCTTGAAGACAGTAGGATTCCTTCATTGTCTGCAACTAGGAGTTGGATGGAGTACATAACTTTACAAGCATGTTGACAATCTCCTTCCTGTAACACTTCGTCAGGTACACGACCAATGAAGTCCATGGTAGTGCAGATAGGTATCATCCTACAAAATGAACAGGAGATGAGCACAGGAGGAGGAACATGCAGTGGTTCTTATGAAATCATCAGTCATTTAGTTTGTTCTAACATAGTTACATTTTCTTTGACATGTAAGTTTCTCAAGCTAAAAGATAATGGCCCCCAGACAGCAACTTGAATATCTCTAGAGGCTATAAATACAATTCTTAGTCTTTGCATATACCCACTATTAGTGTCAATTCCACTTAGACCTGCCTTCTGAAGAAACAGTAGACAGTCCAGATAAATATTTTGCTCTATTAGATCTTCAAACTTACAGTATTTGGACTCCTGTGAAAACAGGTCTTCCTTTGATGCAACAGGTGTGTGTGTTTAGGTATCAGAAACAGTTTTAGCACCTGTAAATCCTGCATAATCACTTCTTGATCTGGACAGTATTGGGTGGCTTCTTCTGTCATGATAAGTGGAAATAAATAGGTGAATGCAAAAGAGATTATCACAGCAGAACTGGGGTCTAGGTGACTTTGGATCTTTATTATGTCATGTTTACTAAGGAGTTCTAAATATTCATGGTATAAAGTAAGTTAGATTTAATGATGCATGTTCAGAATATTAAAATTAACTTATTTATTAAATGAATGCTTTTTAAATGGCAACTTAATATTCTATAAGACAGAGGATGGTCACCAATCATTCTACTACACCTAAGAAGGAAAGGTAAGGGAGAGTCAGATCAGAATGTCGACTGCTAGTCCTCTAACTAGAGGAATTGCCTCTCTTCAGAAGGAAACATGTGGAAAGGGGATTAGTATGTCTGAGCTGGGGCTTATAAAGTTTTTCTTGTGTAAAAACTAACAGGACAAATGAGTTTGCTTAGAAAGAGAGTATGTACTCCCCGAATACACCAGGGCTAGCTTTGTGATACCAGTCTCTCTCTATCAGTGGACTATGTCCCAGCATTGGCCACTCTTGATCTGAGGGCAGCAGAATGTTGGCCATCTCAGCACAGCAGGAGCTGTGTCTTTGAGCAGTCTGCTACAATAATAAACACTGAGATGAGTGGTGGGAGTGGTGAAGCAATCAGCTGCACTTTCTGCTAGGTTCATTTTGAGATGCACTGCAGACTGAATATTTTTTATTTCATCTTAATGTTGAAACCAGAACTCCAGCAAAGTCAACCTGGGAATTGTGAGGCAGATAAAATAAGTGTTAATTTGGTAAATTCTTGTACAAGATCCTCTTTCATGATTAGTAACTGAAGTGTGGACACCAAGCCTGCTTGGTGGGGCGCGTCTGTCACCATTAACAAGATTAGAGTACACAGGCTTTGAAACAGAGGAAAGCTGATCTCCTAGTGTAGCTTGATGCCTTCAACACAATTTCCAGGGAATCAGCACATCTGTAAGCAAAACAGAGTAAGGATATGCCAGCTAAAACAGTGTGCAAAAGAGCAGAACAGACAAGGCTCAAAGCGTTTTCCACCATGCAGCAATGATCCCTTGGCTAATGGAGAGGAATGGAGCAGAGGGAAGGATAGGCAGATGAGGCTTTGCCTCAGGGAAAAACATCCGTATGCCCTACACGGAATCAAGCAGCACAGAGTCTGGAAAAGCAAAAGGGTTTGTGACCATTTTTGTCTTTGGTAGCTGTAGTGGTCATTGCACAATCTGTTGGACAAAACTGCATAATTCAGGTAATTGTGTAAGGTGCAGTGCTTACACCTCCCACTTTGTTCCCAGGAAAGCAATAGAAAAGGACATTGCAGGCTGGAAGAAAGAAAATAAGAAAACTGCTTCTAGTAACAGAAACTAGCAAAAACATCAGCTCTGGATAGTTAGAAGAAAGGTAGTTATTCACCAGAAAATCTGAAGGAAATGTGGTTGCATTTCAGCTTCTATGGGAGAGACTGCTATGCAGCTTGCAAACCCAGATGGAGACATAGGTGCAATGCCTTGCTGCCAGTAGCAGTAGAGACAGCAAAGGAGATGTGCTGGTACTGAGAATGCAAGGACACTCTTTGGGTGATAGACCTGGTTTGGGTCTGGGCAGACACTTCTATCTGATTTGGGGTCTGCAAGTTGTTTAAGTGTCTTGGTAAATATCAGAATGCAAAACCCAAAAAATCCCAGAAAATCTTTTAAAGCTTTTCATTTAAAATATATTTTGACGTGAATTAAACAGTAAATGGGGGATGCAGAAAAAACTGAATGCAGTAGGATGAAAAGTGGGCATCTATGAGTTGTGCTGAATGACTCAGTCTTGAAAGAGCAAAGTGATTTACAATGCTTACTCTTTTTTCTTGTTTTTTTTTAAAAATGCATTCTCTCTAAATCTATTTATTGTCCAAGTCCAGCAGGTACTCAGTGTAGGACTGACATAATGATAGCTTTACCCTGTCAAGAGAGAGAAAACAGTTTGCTACATGCTTGCCTGACACTCCTCATTATCATCTGTGCAAAACGAGCACTGAAAGAGAAGAAATAAGAAAAACTAACCCACTCTTCCTGGAGTCATTCATCAAGAGCTTTAGTAGCAAATGTTCCCAAACTTGCAACACAACCTCTTGAAACAAGAGCTGACTTCTTGCTAAATTCCAGTATTAGTCACAGTTCTGCGGTCACAGCTCTTTGTTTTTAAATAGAAACCTTTCTCAAGGCCGTGACAAGTTACTTTGTGGAGGTAAGAAAGGAAGGTAGGTGAACTTAGTCTGCTGTTTGCCATCCTCCATTGCAGGTGACCACAGAGGGCAGAGTGGAGGGGGGAGGAACAAAACAATCTCTCCAGAGGCTGACAGACATAGGGCTTTCTGGAGGGTGAACAATGCAAGCAGTGTTGCCCACAAATGGGAGCTTTCAACACCCTTGGAAAGGAGAAAACTGAAAAAATTAAACACTCTACGGTGGGTTGCTAGTCACTTACACTCACTGCCAGCTACAGCCAAACAAGCCTGCTTGTATAAGCTTGTTAATGGGGAGAAATACATGTGATCAGTATGGCATTTGAAGATGATTAATGAGAGGGCTTCTGACAGGATAAACTTTCCTTCCTTTTATGTGTCCTTGGCTTTAGGCAGCACCTGCTCACTTGCAGTGACGCGCTATCTGGAGATCTGTCACTGGTGCTGGCCGCAGGCAATGCAGAAGGATGCATTACTATCTGTAATGGTAGCAGAAAGGGTTGGGTGTGCCAGGACTTAGAGCGAAATTCTCACCAGACATGCACCCTGACTCCTTGTGACCATAGCGAATAGTCATATGAAGGCTCATGTGAAATGTGCAATCTCAGCCCTGCTCCTGGTGGTCTGTATTCACATCCACCCACCCCTCCTGATCACAGCAGCAAGGTTGCTGAGTCTTTGGAGCTGGAGATCAAACTGGCCAGTCAGTTGATCCATACCAGAACTGTCTGGGATAGGGATCTATTTTGCTACTGCTAGTGTCCCTAACAACCCTTCTGTCAAATACTTGCAAGCCCTCGGCATTTTGACTCTGCTCTCTGTTTTGCCCTTGATGACCCATCTCTGCCCCCAGGTTTCTCTCCCTCTCCATGAAGAAGGAAGAGACAGGACAGAGTCACATCCAAGGATACCAGCATCTAGAAGGTCCCTTCTGTCTCATGATATACCAGAAAAGTGGAGACAAGGAGAAACATAGCACAATGGCCTGTGATCTAAACACAGACTTCCAGAACATTTTGAACAAAGCTCAACAAGTCTGACATCAATTATCAAAAGCCAGAGCCATGCAAAAATGTTTGTCAGCTGTGCAACATAAACATCCCATCTGAGCAAATGTGGGCAACAGAGCATCCAGGAGACTACATGTCCTGGACTCCTTTGTTCTGATCCTAGGTGTTAGTGCATTCTCCTTTGTCTGCTCATCAATAGGGGAAATCAAAGGCCTCACATCATTCCCAGCTCCCTCCTTGGAAGCAATGACATCCTCTCAGACCTCCTCAGCACCATGACTTCTCTCACAGTGCCCTTCCATGAGCTCTGGCTGCTGCTAGAAGAGTTACACTGGCAACTACCTCCACTATTAGCATTGCCTTTCCTTTTAACATGAACATCACCACAAATTTGGACCATGCCAGCATTAGCTTATCTTCAAAGCACTTCCATAATGTAAGAAAAAATAGGAGGAAAACTAACTCAACAAACTGAGTATTTCCAGGCTCAAAGGTCTTGTCTTCTTTGCCACTAGTAGAGTTCCATAAGGAACTTCAGTAGTTAGCACAGCTCCTGATTTTATTGTCCTTTTCCACCATGTCCGCACTGCTGGAACAACTGGATGTGAATGGAGCTATCAGTAAGTCACAGCACTGAGGTGAAAGTCCAGGGTTTGATGCAAAAATTCACAGTATTTGAGACTCAAGCTATGTTAGGCATGGTCTTACCACCTCACCATAGAGGCATACTGGCAGAAAAATCAGCAAATGAACATGAACGAGCATTTACTAGCACAAACCTGCATTCCTTATCATTCTTGAAGTAAGCTGAGTTCAGTCTATGTTAGTTCACTGCTGCATTGTCAAAGCAGATGGCTTGTACATCACTATGTTATTCTAATTGCTCCCTGAATGTGTATGCATTTTAACAAATGCCCACTAAAAGCTGAGTCAAACTTGAATGAGGGTGTTTGATACTACTTGATGCAAAGGGACAGGACTGAAACTTTCACCAAGAAAAACAGAGAGGCAAATAACCACAAACACAGTTAATTAGAAGCCAAATCTTTGTTCATCTACAGTGTGACAATTAGCAGTGATATGCATGCTTAACCACAAGGCTTTAAAATTAACTAGTCTGTAGCCAAGTAATGAAGAACAAAAAAAGTTGTTTGGAATTCAAAGACTAAAAGAAAGAAGTGGCTGAAAAAGAAAGTCAGGTCACAGCCTAAGGATTTTCAAACATAATAGCTGATTTTTCAAAATCAAAGCTGCCAGAAGGAGCACAGAACTGTAAAACAGCTGCACAGGTACAACAGTTTGAAGACATTTTAACCTGAGAACCATGAACTCTGAATCTAAAGCACTATATACTCTGGTATATGACTGGTATATCTGGACTTTGGGATATACCCCGTGAACTAATTAAGACTGTGGGCAAGTCTCTGAACACGGTGGGCGATGCAGTTTTGTGATGCAATAAGGCAAATTCAAGAAAATGGAAAAGATAATTGTCTTCATGCTCCAGACAATCTTCTGAGGACAGCCTTTCTCCTAAGAGGATACGCAGACCTGGAAAAAGCTAGAGATGAGGATGGTGGGGATAATGTAATGTGAATGAGTTTTCCAAATTCGCAAGTTGGTCAAAAGGTTTCTGCTCTAAGTGTACTCACAAAGGAATTCCACAATACCTTCTTGACTTGAGGAGGATTACCTTTGAATCTCTGCTGGTTGACAGATCCTGTGACCTTTCTTTCTGTACAACCTGTGATTCATGGTGTTCTTGCCTGGTGCTGCAAAGAGTAATAGAAGCAGCAGCAACTAGGTATGTGTTTTCAAGTTGTAAGCAATAGCACATACAAGTTTGTATAAATATAATTTAACCTGACTTTCACTTGAAGTCATCTAAAATTCCTTACAGAGCTTTTTTATTTATAAGATTATCTTTGCCTTGTACATGTAACACTTGAAACCTATAGCAGTACTGCTATTAAATGAGAAGAGTTTGTTTACTATGGCAAAAGTGAAAGCAATGTTTTAGGTAAAAGGAATACCTGGAAAGTCTGTTGTAATTATTTTTGGTTTGTTTCAGACAGAAATCTATCATTTGGCAATAACGGAATTTTCACTACATTTGTCTTTGAATTATAATTTTAGAATGGATTTTTTTTTGTGTATATGTTTATAGGAGTGTGAGAATGTAAACCAAATAGAAAAACTGAGGGAATGGGTATCTGGAATACTTTGTATTTCTGATCCTACTGCCTGCTTACAAGGGAATGTGGACAAAGAGTTATATAGGGTATTTCCAAGACTAAAATGACTATGCTGACTCTGTAAATTTCACTACAGTTAGGTCTTGGAAGCAAATAAAGCTTCTTTAATATTTTCACAGCTACTTATGAACATATTTAACTTCTTATTAATTCTTTACAACAATAAATTACATTATCCTACCAGCCCTACTTTGTGGGTGATTTGTTCATGATGAGATGATGATAAAAAGCGCTTTACAATGCATTCATGCATGCAATGTCTTATTCCAGTGCAGGCCACTAACAACCACTGGAAGCCAGACTGAACAGCTGACTGTTTGCATGAGAGCTGACAAGACACACCAGCTAGGGAGAAACAGTGAAACAGGAACATATGCCAAATGCTGCTTCAAGCACACCACTTGGTCGAGCAACATCTGAAGGGCTGATAATATACCTAGGAGATCACTTCCAAGAGCAGGGAACATTGAGGTTACCACTTGTATGCAGAGGGACTTCTTCTGAAGAGGGTTTCCATGGTTTGCTGAAATGATGCAACTCCCTCAAGCTCAGTCAAAATGAACACATTGTTCAGAGGGTAACAAAAGTATTCAAGATTCAGTTCTCAAAAGACCTGAGGACACTGAAAAATGAACAGAGTCCAACTGAGAACATATAGTGGATATTATTGATCTGCCATTTCAGTTTTTCATTCTGTCTCATTTGAAGATATGACATCCATAAGAAGTTCATTATTAAAACCCAGAAGTTAATGATCACACCCTCCAAGACAAACCAGCATGAATCCTTGATTGGGGGTTTTGGTAAAAGGAACCATGAGGGTGCAGCATGGATTGGCTACTCTTCAGCTGCAACAAGTTATTGGCAATAGCCTCTCTGTCACACAGACTGAATTCATGCCTGGCTAGTATCTCACTGGTGTATGCTGGATGTGCTTGACAGTCTTTGTGTCCTTCCGAATGGGAAAATGGGTGAACTGGGCCCAACAAAGCTGATAAGACATGTGTTTGAGAGAGACAGATTTTAACACTGCTCTTCTCTGCATGAATAGGTTGGTGTTCTGCCTGGATTTGGTTATTCAAGAAAGAAACTGTAAACCCATTATAGGGAAGACGTAGAGCAAAAGTGATGAGGTTTTCCTAGACCTGATCTTGCACTGCACATTGTTAGCCTGTGCTTTTTTTGTTGTGCTCCAGTGACTGTAGTTTGAAAACTCAGTTGAAGTGAGGAGACTGAGACAAAAAACAGTGGTAGCCCTGAGGCTTGGGATAGGGAGTGAGAACTGAAATATTGAGATACATTTTTAAAAAGCCAGGAAGTCTCCCTACTTAGTAAAGTATCTTCTCGCCTCAATGTCTCACTTGTGCTGGTAGTCATTAGAGCATTATAAAATAATACTCTGATCACTGAGCTGAAGCAATGGATTTTCCTTGTCCAAGAGGAGTTCCAATAATTGTAGAAACATAGAATAATTTAGGTGAAAAAGACTCTTAAGATTGTCAAGTCCAGCCATTAACTCAGCACTGCCAAGTTCACGAATAAACCATGTCTCTTGGTAAGCTCTGCATCTAAAGATCTTTTAAATTTCTTCAGGGATGGTGACTCAACAACTTCCCTGGGCAGACTGTTTCAAAACAAAGGATTAAGGATTAAGTATAATGGAACAGGCTTAACATGTGGCCATACAACAATGTGGTTCAGAAAAGAAAGTCTACTACAGACAATTGAAAATTAGAAAAAATAATTTCCAGACAGAGCATGCATACAATAGACCTGGTTCCCCAATTCCAGTAGTACACCTTTCACATAGTAACACAGACACACAGTTAAAGGTCTGAAAAAAATCTGTCTCCCCCAAAGAGTTCTTTGGAAGTTAAGCAGAATAACGTTACCCCAATTATTGCTGAAACTCACTTGTAACATAAAGATCTGTGAGCTGTCAACATTTGATAACAATCATTTCTTCAGCTAACGATGAGGGAGCACATTAATTTTAATAGGCTGTGAATGCATAACTAGTTTCAATGGCAAAATGAAACGATCAGGGAAACAGCTGAGGAAAACCCCTGTTTGAATGAGGAACTGAGTAACTGTCACATTTGAGTATCTTACAATTTTTCTGGCATAAAACGAAGCCAAAGTAGCTCTCTGAGTTCTCTATGCTTCTTCATCTTAATTTCTGCCACATACCAAGACAACCAGCAAAGTGAAGACCTCTATAAAAAGCAGTACTTTCATGCTTATCACTCTGCAATTTCTAGTTCTAGACTATTTAAAGTTTCCAGAGCCAACTCCAAGCAAGAAAAAAGCATTTTTTTAAAGTAAGCAATAAACCTAGTAGAAAACTCCAATGTTTTCTTTACATAAGTAATGTACACAAAACTCTTCCACATCAACAGAAATAAAAGCTGTAAAAAGATAGCTAAATATTTAGGAAAATAAAAAAGTCTTTTAGACTTATTTCTAATAAACATCAGGACCTTCACTTGAAACAAAACTATGTGAAGAAATTCTATGCACTTTCAAAGCCACTTAATAACTAAGTGCTGATTACATTAATATAGACTCTGTGATTCGTGTTCTTTAAAGTGTTTAGCATATAATATTGCAATTCTAGTAATGAATGTAACTTTACATTTTAGACCTCTGTGATGAAGTGTTTCATGTTTCCAAATCCATTTCACTGTAAGGGCTTTTGTGGCATATCATAAAGGATATGGTAATTGCTATCTTGAAAAGTGCTAATGCAACCAGCAAGAGGTTTTTTATGCAAAGGCAATTGTGGGCTTACTTAAGCATCACCCACTTGCCTTCAAGATACAACAGAAGGAGCAAAGCAGAAAAATAAAACCAGCCCTGGAGACAGTTGGAGAGTCAGCCATGCAGGAGTCCAGACTAAGTACTGTGAAAATCTGGGTGTATACATGAGGACATTGAGTGCTGACCCCATTGCTGTTGTGTGGGCTCTCAGCAGACCCCTGTCTCAAGCTGCTGTGCCCATGGCAGGGACTGCTCAACTGGGTGTGGGTCACCTGGGAAGAATTTTACAGGCAGCCTGATTGATGTAGACAGATTTCTTAGCTGGGTTACAGTCAGTGATTTAACTGCCCATAAGAGATATGAAATCAGCCTAAGCAGAGTACCCTAGGAAAAACTAAAGAACAAGCCATACTTTTAACTTGGTTCTCATGGTTCCTGACCCCACACAGCATTTATGAAGGAAATCCAGACAAAGTTTGTCTTAGCACAGAAGTCTCTGGGGTACTGATAGACATAAAAAACATTGAGAGAATTACAAGGAGATCAGAGCAGAGAGTCAAAGGTCTAATTTCCCAAGACTGTAAAGACTTTTTCTATTTTCAGACTACAGGAAACTTATTGGGTTCTTCCATATATTTGCTTGTAATGAAGACACCAATTGTACTTTAGGTGTACATGTAACAAAACCAAAAACTACATCGTTAATGAAGGGAATGAAGATCATCCATATTCAAAGAATAAACGCAAGCATACCTCTGGTCAAATCTGATGAGAACTTTGCTGAAGTGTAATTTCTCTGCAGCAGCAATGATGTCCTACTCTGAAAGGCAGAGATTTGTGTCAGTAAAATATCTGCCGGTCTAACAAAGAAAATGAAAGGTAGGACCTGATTCCTATACCTAAGCCCTTTCTCCTGTAACTGAAGCTGAAATATTGCTGTGAGCTTCCTGGAAATGACTGAGTATTTGTGACATGGAACCAAACCAGCCAAGTTTCCACGAGTGCTCAGAAATGCCCATCTGTGTCAGCTGCATATAGGCATTGCATTGCAAATGAACTAAGGAGCAGTAGGTCTGTGGTGACAGCCTAGTTTTAGTGTGGAAAGATGTAGTCATCCTATGGATTATCCTAAGGGACTGCAGCAGTCCTTTGTGCTCCTTTTGGGGATAAAACTTTAAATTTGGTAATTTACAGACTCATGACTTCAGTTCAACAGAAGACATTTTATAGAGACCTCCAAGTCCATGAACATGAAGCATATTTGATTCTTACTTTAGAAACAAATGGCAGGCTATCAAATAAGAGCAAAAGCTCCAACCAGATGGCAGTGAGAAACTATGACACTTTTCTGTTGATACTGAAGACTGATACTCATACAGTCATGAAAACAGATACTGTTGATACTTATGAAGTTTCATAGCTATACGATCTCCTGTGCATTTCCAGCTGAACATGGGGATAGCAATCTCTGGTCATATCAAAATATCACCTATTATAGCATCTGATAGTGACCAAACACAGATTCTGGGAAAGGAATGAGTTGTATGAACAAACACGTTGTGATATTTCCCAAAAATAGTTATTCAACCTCTCATGAATTGTTCAGGTAATTTCTGAGTCAGATGTGGTACCTTTGTATTTTATATATACTTTGGTGGATTTCTCATCCACATATTTGTCCACTTGTTTTTTGAACTTGTTTAATTTTTATCACACATATTGTCCCATAGAAACCTGTTTCAGAGAGTATTCCATACCCAGTCTACATGTAAATCAACCCTTCTATTTTTTGGTATGGAATCTGCCACATGTTATTTAAATATAATAACATAGCTTTTGTGTATAAACATTATTATTTCATAGCTGTTAGAAAGTTACAAAAGAGAACTGCTTTACACTTAAAACCAAATACCTCCACCTATGTGAAGCTGACTTTAGAATATGTTTAAAATTTTTTGTGCTATTAGTTTAAGAGCTTTCTGAACTGTTATAACTGAATAATCTCCACATAACAGCAATAAAGAAAAGAGGCAAAAAAAGGAACATGTACCATGTTTTAAATACTAAAGCTGAAAGAGAGCAAGTCTCAAAAAAATCCATTAACAGACCCCAGTCCTGCAGAAACTGCAGAAATAAGAATTACTTTCTTCTTGCCCTGTTGCAGAGGATGACAGCATGTGAAATTAACAGGGACAAAGATGAAGACACATAGAAAATAGTAACATTACTGTGCATAACAGACCAACAGTCTGTGAAATTCACCATTCCATTAAATTGGGAAGGTAGCTTGATTTTATGGGGTGGATAACTTTATGAGTAAAATTGCATGTACTGCAGTAGCAACCATGACAGCAAAGTTCTGAGAAGATGAGACTACTCCCAAGAACTACAAGGGAAATCTCTCTTACACATCATGGTTACTACTATCTTGTTCTCCTTTTCCCTGTATGCCTTTCTGTCATCATGAGAAAATGGCTACCTCTGTGAAGTTAATTTGAGAATCAGAATGTCCATAATGAAATCATAAAAACAGATGCAGTTCAGGAAAACAAGATTCTCATAGAAATCACTAGAAACTTGCCAGAGAGGGAAGCAGAGGGTGTGAGTTCAAGTGGAACACAAGTGATTCTTAAACATGCAGATGTTCCCCATGCTTTAGAAGCATCAGTAAGGTAAAAGCACTCAAACTCAAAGGGACAGATACTAGAAGGCAGCTTTCTGAAAGCTAATGCTGATTACAAAATACATACATGCTGTATTGGTCAGCTAGGGCAGACTGCTTGAAACCTTACAATTTCTGGCACAGTCTCAATACTGAAGTTTTGCTTTCAAAAGTGCCAGAACTGAACAGCACACCTATAAACCAAAAGTTTTCTTCCTTGCTGGTTGCCTGTGATTTACTGACAGATACACTCTCCAGACTTCTTAAACCCAAGTCTTGCCTAAGACCCCATGCTGCAGAAATCTCTCTTCCATACCCTCACCATGCAAAGTAGCTCTGAAATAGTTATATAGGCCAAGTGAGACATGGGTATTTGCCCTGTTTTGAAGAAAAAAACCTCTATCACTTGCAAATCCTATGCAAGTTCCTGCAGGCAGTGCATAAGGGTGAAAAGGCCCTTCCACATCTGTGTTTATTATGACAAATACCATTTAAACTCCCAGTCTACATTGAAACTGTTGGTTATTTTTAACAATATGACAACAAAAGAGGGAAAATGGAAGGTGTGTCCCAACCTCCACCCCTATGCCATTATCTGAAGATCTACTTTGAGCAAATTACTGTACTGTGTTATCTGTCAGCTCTCCACTGTCAATGTCAAACTAAAAAGAAAGACAGGAGAATAACCCTGTGTTCTTTACATCTGAGTAAGTAAATACTTTCCCAGCAATGTCAGCACAGGGATGAGAGGAGTCAACTGTTAATAGACAAAACCGCTCATACAGAAAGAACAAAGTAACAAGCAGATTAACTTAAGCGTTAATAGGTGATTCCATCTGTTGAATTTCCTTGCCTCAGAAGTTTGTAACAGAAGAGAAAACTCAAGTTTTTCAAGGAAGACTTTTCCACTTTGAGTCCTTCTGCATCAGCCATGGGTACAACAACAAGGCAACCATAGGCAAAAGAACCACGTGTCATAGATCGACACTCTGTAAAACTTTGCATAGCAGGAAATGTTATATACTGGGATTGTTTAGGTGGAAATCTGGACAAAAAGAATTATTGCATGAAATAATTTGGTTTGCATTGTATGTTGTGCTATATTATTGCTATATAATCTGTTGTGCATGGCCCAGGTACTTTTCTCCATGCCATCACAAAATACCAGAATAACTGTAGATTGAGCATCACTACAAGTCTTCAGACATGTTATGCCATAGGTGCTTGCTCTAGTCAATCTCAAAAGGCTCACTCTAAGACAAATATTGGTGTTCCTAAGACAATGAGACTAACAAGACATACCTTCAATTCCTGTGGCTTGGACTGAAGAGGCTTCAGAAAAAAACTAGCATCCCAGATACACATCATTGATTGACACACAAACTGTGCAAAGCTGTGTGTTTTAACTATTAAACTGTCTTTATTTAATGAACTATTCAAGGCATTAAGTATTTTTCCATTCCACTTACCCAAAGACACCATCACTGTGTGCTTTAGAAATCAAATGGCTGCTTTATTTTACTGCTAAGCATTAACATCACTGCTTTGGAAGCAGGCATGGTTTGGAGGTGGTGCTTGCTATGCACAAATAATGGGGTAGTGGGACATATAAGATGTCCTTGGCATGAATCACATGAATACTTTTTTTAATGCACTTGGAGTTTGTGCTCCCTTTTTGTCTCATACTGTCTCACTGTGGACTAGGCCCATAAAAGCAACACTGACCAGAAATTAAGAAAATGATGCACAGGATGCTTTGGAACCTTCAGAATTCTGAGTATAGAAAAGGTCTGGGAAGGCCAACACTAGCTCGCACTTCATGAAGAACATTATCAGCTTCCATGTAGTTTGGGTATAGCCTATATCCAATAGGACTGTCCTATAGTACTATCTTTCCTGGACCTAGAAAATGTCATGAAAATTTTAACTTCTGGCACTTCATTATTTATTCTCAATCTGTCCTTGTAACAGATAACAAGGAAAAAAAACCCCACACAAAGTATGTCAGTGAAGTTATCATCTTCAACATATAGGAAATAATTTATCTTTTAAATTCTGAATTTCATATTTTGTTTCACCTGCAAAAATTAAATATTGCTTCAGGAATTGCAGCCAATGATAACCTCATCAATGACATGCATGATCTAGCTGTTGAGCTTGAAGACAATGTGTTTCTCCCAGTCACAGTCCAGGGGCAGTGACAACCACTGTGCATCACTGCAGAAAGTGTGGGAATGCCTCAGCCCCACCATGAGCACAGCCCTTCCTTTTGCCTTACACCAGTGGTTAGAAGAAGTGTCACAGGGATTTCCCAAGGGAAAGTGAACCATAAATAAATTGCAATGGAGCATTTTTCTCATCATATGCATACAATTCTTTTCATAAACCTGAACAGTGCAATCTAGTCTCTTTGACAGGGTTGTGATGCCTAAAGGCAGTTGCAAGAGACACTAGGCTTTGTATTAACCATGAAGCAGCAACACCCTGTCTGATATGAAACACTGTCTTTCCATTCCCCAAGGAACTTCTGAGCTAGAAATAATGAAATGATGGGATGTTTCCTTTCATAAAGGAAACTAGTCCTACTGCTTTCAAAGATCTATCAAAAAAAGTCCGAAATATGATACCTTGATTGGCTGATGTTTTTCTCTACGCATGTAACTGTTCTTTCAATAAAATCACTAGGCAAATTAGATAATTGCTTTCTTCATTGCAATTTGGAGAATCATTATATTTGTTTATATTTCTAGATTAAGTGGCTATCTAGAGCTCCTTGTATTATTTTAGAGCTACTCTATTTACAAGAAAGTTTTCCCTGCCCATACCATTTTCCAGTTTTCTTTGAAAAAAAAAGGCTTATTTACAAACTCTTTAGGATTTTTTCATATATTTAAAAGTTCACTAGTCATTAGCGGGTGCATTTTTAGGCTTTCAGACCAGACTGATTTACAACCACTTTTGCAGATCACTAAATTAGAAAGGAATTAAAACAGAGTATCTTTTTCACACTACACCATGTAAAACTCAAGCCTTTCAGTCATTGGTTTTCACATGTTGTAGGTGCATTGTTATCTTTAGACAACAAACTGTCTAAATTGCATGACAGAAAATTCTTTCCTTCTCTGTTCCTACTCTTGATTTTAGACAAACAGCATTGAAAATTTCTGGAGTTTCTATGAAACACAAAACATGTACCTTTGGGATTTTTTCCCTTTTCCCTCTTCTTTTTGTTTTTATTTCTTTCTTTTCTGTCTCTTTTCTTTTTTCTTTTTTCTTTCTTTCTAGTCTTATGATTCAATTTTGTTTTCTGCATTCAATGAAAACACAGGCAGTTATAAGATGACCCATAGGAGATAGTTCAACAAAAGAGAGAGTATCACTCTTTTAATGCGAAGCAAGCTGGAATTCTAAATGCTCTGACCAACACAGGTGTAGAGCAAGGCATGACCCGCAAGCAGAGTATAGCAGTAAAAGGTCACAGGGTAGAGTAGATGGTAGAACTGAAAAGAGTTTTGTGCTTTCAGAGGGAGATGAGCTTTCCCCTTTTTGTAACACCTTTACAAAAGCCTTTTCTGACAGTGGAGTATCTTTAAGTGGTGTGCGTGGGTTCTTGTGCTAATGTGGTTTACAAAGGTAAAGCCATTTGATCTATAAAATGATTAATATGGCCATATATGAGCCTGAACATGGCTGAATGGACCAGTAAATCAAGTGCCTGACTATAATGAATATACTAGCTTCAGTCTCACTGACTTCATCGAAGCTCACGCTTTATCAGCAGGTTTTTGGTTTAAAGGTTTTTCCAGATCAAAAGGGAGAAAAGTGAGAGTAATCTTTGGAAAATTATGAAGAACACTTCATGACTCCTAGTGATGTACAGGTGCCACCAACAAGCAAATCTTTATGAAAAAATAATCTAAAGTACATTTTTCCTTATGTGTCTCAGATTTAGAAAGTCATGTGACTGTAAAAGTGCCTAAATACTATACAGGCATTCATGGTGGAGCACAACATTCTGGAAGGCTACTTCATCAGTCAGTATATGAGATGACACTGGGACAATTCTCTTTTTGGTAGAGTTCCTTCCAAGTATATTTACTTACACACAGAAGCAAACTACTGAATAGCAGCCTTGCTGACTAGTCGCTTTTACTGTTTCACTTTTCTGTTGGCATGTTTCACTGTTAAAACCCAGTTAAAGGAGTGTCATAGACATAGTAAGCTGGTGGAACTGTCCCTAAATGCACATAAACATACCTGAAGGCCTGCTCAGAGGTTTTATTTTGTTAAAGGAACAAGGTTTTACTAATGTAGGCTATTGGTATGAAACTAAATAAAACTCTTGCTAAGACAAATTTTTCAACTAACGGAGAGGAGTTCCAGTCTTCAAAAATGTAGAAAGCTACTTCTGTATGTAACAAAACTGCAGCATGGGCTCTGGAGCAAGAGACTGCTGTCAGGGTCCTCGCTCCCATTTGGGAGAATATTACAACTCTGTTCTACACCTTCCCCCTGACTTAATCATCTGCAACACTACTAAACCCTCCAAAACAAGACAATGATGAGGGTTATTGTAAGCCATGTGGACTCTTGGGAGAGAAGAATTGTGCATGCTGACTGTTTTTGTGAAGCCCCTGGGAGAAGAACAATGAAACAGGAATCTTGTAAAGGATTTATGATGCCTGGGATTAAGGGAGTGTGTGAATGCTCTTGCTTAACTAGTCTGAGATAAGAGAAACATGTGGAACGTTTCAGTGCAACATAACTAATGTTTCAGTGCAGGTGCTAAATAAAACAAATACTTTTATCAAAGCTCTTGTTCCATACATCAAATAAATAAACAGAGTGAAACACATAGTTCAGAAATGAATTTAGGAAACTGTTCCAGTGACTATAAACATAATGGCATTTCCTAGGCTGTTAAGGAGATATAAGCTGCATTCCTTTGCACAATTGTATCTGGCTTCACTTGCAATCACAGGAATGTTCAGGGGGCAGTTTTCACAAAGGTGAAGGACTGGAGGTATCTATCACAGCTAACTAGAGGATGGGTCCCACTAATCTCTTGTTCAGAGGAACCTGTTATGTTTAGATTATTGCTGTATCTTAATCTTTCTGGGAAAACTTGCAAAGGTGGTTTTGTATTTGTGCCCTGTCTCTCATGACTTAAAATGAGCATAATAACATTCTATGGAGTAGTATCTTTTTGAGTAGGAAGGCACCAATGGACCATTAGGCTTGATATCAGGAAAGGCAAGGACCACAGAACACTTTACTGTGCCTCTTGCACCACTTCACCATTGAAATAACATTTTTGGACCATACAAAAAATTGTCCTCTTAATCACAGAGATCTAGAGATTAAACAGTGTGACATAAACATGGAGATACCTGTGGGACTTGTAAATGTATTTACACTAACAGAGATAAGATCAGCAACTCCTTACTCACCCTCAGGTCTACAGTCATCAGACAGAACATGCAGGTTATCAGATTGTTAGTATTTTGTCTTCTGCAGGTGCTCAAGTTTAATATGTTTGGGCACTGCTGTGTCAATCAGTCTCTTCTAATCATTATTAGCAATCTCTTATTTCTGATTTTGTCTCCTTGGTTTTGAGCCGAAAGATACATTTGTTTGCTGAAGATAAAGAGAGGTAAATCTAGAGGGTAAGCCGCTTGAGGAGCAGCTGAGGGAGTTGGGGTTATTTAGCCTGAGGAGAGAAGGCTCAGGGGTGACCTTGTCACTCTGTACAACTACCTGGAAGGAGGATGTAGCTGAGTGGATGTTGGCCTCTCCTCCCAGGCAGCTAGAGACAGGATGAAAGAATATAGCATTAAGCTGTACCAGGGAAGGTTCAGGTTGGACATGAGGAGGAATTTCTTCACAGAAAGAGTGATTAAACATTAGAATGGATTGCCCAAGGAGGTGATGGCAACAAAATCAGTGCTAGTTTTAGAAGTCATGTTCCTAAACTACTGGAGAAAAGATGTTGCTTATTACAGTATCCTTGCCACTGCTGGTGTCTCCAATATTCTGTGCATCATGCAATACATATACATGCCTTTACAAAGTAAATCAATTTACACAGTTAATTATGAAATTTTACTTCTAGGTTATATTAAAAAAGACCCTTTTGAAAGAGGGGATATATGGGATAATATAAGAGGTACCATCTGCTCAGGTTGTGTCCTGAAAAACAGACATGTTAGTCTTGATCAAAATGCTACTCATAAAACTTTCCACCATCTGGCTGTAGTAACTGTTCTTGAACACAAGTGGTATACAGAACCATGAACATCTTGCTTGATAAAAGCAACAAGATGTCACAAAAGTACTAAAACTGACATTCTGCAAAAGCATCTGTACTAAGATGGGGCACATACCTGAGAAAGAAACAGCCAAAGTTCCTTCATATTCCTAGTCCTTGAAGTTAGAAAATGTGTTATTATCTTGTAACAGAAAGAAGTGTTATAGCAGACTCCTCTTTTCAGTCCTTACAGTGATTTTTATGGCATTGAAACAACTAGATAGTATTGGGGGTTTTTTAATACCGTGGGAGCCCATTCCTTTGAAAACTAATCGCCTAGTTTTATTTAGTGAGAACAGAACAATGGCTTTCTGGGCAAAACTGACAAGTTTTGTTTCTGGCTGTTCATTTGATACCTCTCACTTTTAAACTGAAAAGTGATACATGATTTCAACGTGCTAACAAAGGCTCCCGCAGTAACAATGTGATATGTCTGACATGGTGTCTGATGCATAGCATTTTGGGATTTGTTTTGTAAGGCAGTATCCAAAATTAAAAAATACCTCGTAGTCTTTGGATTTTTAGAAGTGTTTTGTACTCAAAAGACAGTTTTCCTTGCCTACCTTGTGTGCTGATTAGATGTTATTACCAAAAAAGAGGCACAAACAATATCAGAAAAGCTCTGTTCCAAGTGAATTCTGAGAAACTATCAGAAGAAAATTATGAAGTCTCTATTTGAGATGGATACATTGCATTCTGACTCCAGCTGAGAGGCTTGGAAAAGAGCTATTTGCTGTGCTAGACTTGGGGAGATTCAAAGCTGCTTCCCCCAAGGAATAAAATACCTATTGCTTCAAAGCCTCCTTAGCTGTTATTACAGATAATTCCTGGCTGCACTATGTTACCACACAGAAATGCCAGACAAAGATCTGGGCTCTGGACAGACATTATCTGATCTCCCTCTTGCCTTGCATACGGTGTCATTTTCAGAAAGCCATTTAACCTTTTTTTTTGTGATGGCAAATGTTTAAAACATCAGATTTTGCTGGTTTACATCCTGTATACTGGAGCTTCTGATGTTGCAGTTGCAGAGGACTGGGGGAGGGGAGCACGCCTTTTTTGTTCCCCCTAAAGCAGATCCTGTTAATTAAGTGTGAAGGCTGCTTTCAGCCTGGAGTCCTCTCTTTCTGGTCTCCTGTTTCCTTTCCCTTGCATCCCTGTCTTTTCTCCCTCACATTCTTTAGAATCCCTGCTACTCTCACCTGTCCTTCCTGGGCAAGTAGCCCATTTCCCAAAGAACTTTG
>NW_008676336.1:0-5196 GCF_000695815.1 Acanthisitta chloris
TTTATTTTCAAACCAGAAAGCCCCAAGTCACTTGAGGCATAAAACCACTGTTCGTCAAAAAGAAATAAAAAAAACAAGTTTCCATTTTCTGCCCCAGAAGAACATTTTTTGTGCGTGTGTCAAGAAGTGGTGCTCATCCTGAAAATGTTTTATTGGTGTTGGCCTAAGAGGCCTGAATTTTAATTTTTTCCCCATTATTTCAGCAAAAAAAAAGTTTACATTTTCAGTGGAAATACATTTCCCAAGAGGCTTCGGTGTTCTGCTTGTTTACCCTATGTTTAGGAAAAAAAGGGTTGCTGTGCTGGGGGGGCTGTGCCAGACAAGGTTGTGGCTGAGGAGGCTTCACTGGCTGTGACTCACCCGTAATACAAACTGCAGCCACTTCACATGCATCCTCAGTTTTTAAACACATACTTTTGTCTGCTGGAGTGTTGCTAATTACAGTAATTTATGGGCTGTGTTTGGAATACATTCGACAGCAATGATGAGGTTAGTGCAAAATGCCTTCCATCTAGCTGGAGCCATGCTGTAGTTTTAAAACAACAGCTCTAGAGGTGTTTCCCCATTTGGTGATCCTATTTTTTTTAATGTATACACATATGGTAGTACAGTCACAGGCATTCAAATGGGTTCCCAGCTGGAGGGAGGGAAGGAAAACATGAGTCTTCTAGCAGGCAAACAGGAATGGAAAGGAGGATGGTACTAAAGAGACAAAGGGAGCAAAGAGTAAACCCTAGGTAAAGGCCACCAGTGCTGTGTAACACTGTCTAGGGCATGGGGGACACAGCAGGAGTGAATCTCTGAGTGTGGTGAGGAGCAGGCAAGGAAAGGATGTAGAGTAAGTGGTGGCATGTCCTGTTTCTGTAAGGCTGGAGACAAGCAGGTTACACCACAGACTGATGCAAACAGTGGCACTCTCTTGTTTTGAACCCTGGTTCTATGTGAGATCAGGGGCTCAGAGGGGCAGAAGAAGGCAACACGACCTCCACTATTTCTATCACCTGTGGCTGTGGGTGCCTTCAGGGACAAACCCCATTTCTCCATTTCCTGAGGCTACAAGATATTTTTTTGCCCCAGGTGCTGTGTATCTTGATGACCAAGGTCACCTTCCGAAGCTGAATGTACCCTTTCCCTCCTTCCTGTTTTTTAATTCAGATGATTTAGTATCACAGGCTGTGGAGAACTGGGGATGAGCTGCTCATTCTCTGGTGGCCGAGGACAAGACAGCTTGCAGCAGTGGAGATGTTGGTGTGTTGGGATTTTTGCTATTGCTTGGCGACAGCTGAAATAAAAATAATGAGTCACACTCTGAAGACGAACAGATGGTAAAGTGTTTTCCCCTTGCTGGCCTGAACTGAGAAGGCTTGAAGAGGGTTGGGGGCTGGAAGGCAGATCTGAGCTGCAGCACAGGACATCATCCAAACGAGCAGGACTCTGAGGGGCCACTTGTTTGCCGAGTTGGCCCCATGTGTCTGCAGGAAGCCAGTGCACCCCTGTGTGTGGGAGTGGTGTGTGTAAATGCATACCAGCCTCAGCCATATTACTGGGTGCCTCATGTTCCTGTCTTGCAAATAAATCTACCATTTGGCCCCATCCGGTAAGCTGTTTCCGCTGCTCACTGGCAGGATCCTGCTGCTGCTCTTGCGCTCGGAGCCTGGGGTAGGCGCCTGGAAGGGACCACTGGCCACTCTCCTCCCTGACAGAGGAAAGCATCAGGCAATTCCCCAGCATCCTGCAAGCCAGACAGAGCACTAAGATGCATTTTAACCATCTCGTGCATCTGGAAGGAGTATGGAACTTTGTCAGATGTGGCCACATGCAGCTGATGCTGGAGCTCCTGAGAAGAGGTGGGGAGGGAAAGGGTTTTTTTCCTGCAGGCAAAAAGGAAAAGCAGAGTCATGGCCACCACATCCTTCTCTGCTGGGAGAAGATGGGTCACACCAGGCCAGGCTAGTACAGGCCAAAAGACATAATTGAGCTGCCCTCTCTCATTTGCCAGAAGGGAATTCTACAAATGACCTTGACATCCCCTGTGGGGTGAGTTTCCAGGATTCAGTGCTTGACACCACCTTTCTTTGACACAGAGCTTCGCTCACCTGTTTTACTTTGCACTTTCATTTAGTCACCTGCAAGCAGGGTAGATTTATTCCAGTGCTGTTTACCCATGTTGGTGCTATTTTTCCCTAGGGTAACTACATAAAATTAGTTCCTGTGGAGTGAGTTTTAACGCAGGCAGGCTTTGAAGGTCTTTATCAACTTGATTCTTCACAATAACAATGTTATTGCCAGCCTATAGAGGACATGCAGGGAGAACCCACAACCCCTTTTCTGTTAGAGACATTGCATGTGTTGGAGGGAACTGAAGGTGTTTACAAGCAAAATTAATACCCTCTGCAATTACTTGAATTTTTAAAAAGAAACAAACCGTTGGGGATGTTTGTTCATATTGATTTATCTACAGAATATTTGTACTAAAAAAAACCCCTTCTCCTAATCTTGCTGCTTTTTCTCTTTTTCCTATCATTGCCCCAGCGTGTCTGATACTAACAGCAGTAATGAGGGTTGAATGAGGTCAGTGGAACCAGCTGAGGGCCTTGGAGTTAACAGTAACAAAAAACCACAGAACCCTAAAACTCCCCAGGCCTCTTGTTCCAACAAGACCTGTGGGAGCTTTGTTAACCAACACAACTTTGTAGCCAACACTGAGCCTTGAATTTAACAGCACTAACCCTTGGCTGGAAGAAATCTCAGCAGTTTACTCACAGCCAGGAGGCAGGTGTTGAGTTCTCGCCTGGCCTAACACCAACACCACTTTGGTACTCAGCAAACTGTGTTCTGACATGAGGGAATGCCCTAGGAAAGCAGGGCCAAGAAACACTTCAAAAAAAAAAAAAGGAAAGGTGTGATTAAACTGTAATTAGAGATGTTACTTGCAACCACTGGCTCTTGAGCTGGGACATCTAAACCCAGCAAGAAACACCAGGCAGCCCGCAGTAGCATGCCTGGTTAAGAGTTTATGTACCCTCTAATGTGTCTGCGAGTGTGAAAACAACGTGGTTTTCAGTTAGGCAGCAATTTTAGCGCCTGGGAGGTGTTTTTGGTTTGCTCCAAGTCCCTGGGCACTGCTGTGAAATCATCAGGCCACCAGCATCAGACAAGCTGCCAGAGGTTGGCTGAAGAGGTTGCACTGGAACAGAGCTTCTGCAGCCTCCTGCTTAGGTTATGCCCTGTGCAAGGTAATGTGATCCTACCCAGGCTGAAACTGAGGAGTGATCAGACAAAAATACGTAGCCTCTGTCTAGTTCAGCTGCACAGCGTGGTACACATGGGACTTGGGGTTCCTAGCCTGTGTCCTTAACACCTAGTCAAGAGCTGGTCAAGTAGTTAATTATTTGTGTCTCCCCTTCAGCACCCACTGGTGGCAGATGTTTCCTCCCTGGGGGATGTATTCCCACTCTTGCTGACTCTCTGGTGCAGCCACAGTTCCCAGCACTACCATGGCCCTAACAGTGAATGCCACTGTTGAGATAGTCACCTTCTTTTCAGAACAATCTTTGCTGTCAGCTGCTTTGCCCTGGGGTCAAAACTTCCTCCTCTCTGCTGACTGGAAGGGCCATGCTGCCATGCCCAGCAAAGGAAACAGTGGGAGCAGAAATGTGAGCCCAGCCACTATCTAACATATCCTTCATCACTGAGCCTGGCAAGCAGAGCTGGCAGGCAGAGGGACGGTGTGGCAAGATCCAGCAGCGAGACTGCTTCCCTCTGCAGAAAGCTCCACCATAAACAGCTCTAGCAAGGGAGACCTGGCTGGTTTTATTCCCTCCTGTGAGAATATTGCAAATCTTGGTTAGAGCTTTGACAACCTCTGATCGAGGTATGGATGAAAGCAATTTATGCATGTTAGTTGTACCTCTCTTAGTAGGAAACAGTTAGGCACATTGCTACTTAAAAAAGAAATGGCCCAGAAGAGGCTTACGGCACAGAGCTTGCCAAAGCAAAAAATACCTCATTAGAAACACTCTAGAGGGTTAAAATATCTCTCTCCCCAAAAGTCTGGGAGGGAAGTGGAAAAGAATTCCACTGGAAAAAATCCCAGCTTGGTCTAGTTTAGAAAAATTCATGCTTGTATTTTATCTACTGAAAATTCTTGCTTCACAAAAAAAAAAAATAAAAAAAAAAGAGACATTCCACAGTCATATTCCTAGGCATTAGAGTTCCACAGCAAGGTCTCAAGTGACTTTCAGATCTCTGGAGAAAAATGTTAAAGAGAAGAGTAAGCCAGGGTTGTCGGTGCAGCATGAGCACAAATAGGCTGCAAGCATTCCACCCACCTCTTCCCCTCACAGTTGGTTATCCATGTGGCCTCACATGCTCCTACTTGCATGCAAAACTACTGTTTTCCAGGAATAACCCGTGTCTCCACTTAACAGCACCTTAAAGGGGCCTGGTTTGCCCAGTCCTCTCACAGCATCATGTTCAACTCATCCATTTCAAGCACATCAGTGCTAATGCTCGGACTGAAGTGCAAACAGAGGAAACTGCATTTAGCCAGGGAAGGTTACAGATCCAGGCTGAGGTCCCAAGGCACACGCCCTAGATGCCAAATAAGCACTGTGCTTTGCCAGTTAGACTCCACTATTGTTTCTCCTCCTGTTGAACACCAGCCTGGGTCTGACAGTGACTCACATGAGCTTAATCCTAGCTCCGGAGGCAGGAATAATTTTATCTCCATCTGGACCAACAATGCAGTGCCACAATCCAAGTGTTTTAAGGCGTAAAGCAAAGAGCATCATGTTCATGGGAAACCACCTAGAGGGTCAGCTGAGGACGGCATTCCCTGCAGCCTGAATTTTGCTTGAATACAAGAATGAGACAAGCCTGTTCCCTTGGAAGATGTGGCAGGGATCTGTAGGCAACAGAAGGAAACAAGATCTGACAACGCATCATTAAAAATCCACTAACAAGGGGGATTGCTTTGTTTCGTTTTTGTTTATTGTTTTTTTAATATCACTTTTTTTTCTTTCCAGAAGTCATTATGTCCGACTCCATTAACATTCAGGTAAACAAGTGAAAGAACAACAGATGGGCATGATCTCGTAGCACAGGCACAGCTGGTGGGAGCAGGGCTTGCCTTTCTTAGTGGCAGCTGAACGTTGCTCGCCCTCATTCCCTCCCGCTCTGTACCAGCATGGGCGA
>NW_008676336.1:5236-10673 GCF_000695815.1 Acanthisitta chloris
CAAGACAAGGCAGAGGAAGGCAGGCAGTTCTGGGATCACAGCACTTAGCCTCCCACCTCACTCTCAGCCAGGCTTTGCCCCGATGGTGCGGAGGGGCAAGCGTGGGTAGCAACGGTGGCATTACCAGACCAGCTGCAAAAATCAGAGCAGCCCCCGGGGCAGATGGCAGCAGAGGGCATTTTGGGCCATTTTCAGTCACTTTAGAAGCCCTGTGAGTGTGCACAGTGCTGCCACCACAGTCCCCCTGAATTTCAGCACAGCTATTCTATTTTGCAGTCCGTATTAGCTCCTCCACAGCTGTGCCCCCCTTCCCTTGGTAGGGGTGGGGGGGCACAATTGCAGCAGCCACGACTGTGGGCAAGCAACCTTTTTGCCTTCCCTCAGCACCATTCTGGATGCATCCCCAGCCTGCCTGCAGGCCCCCTCCCAGAGGCTGGAAAAACCCATGCTGTTGAAGCCTGGTTCACAAAGCATCCTGGTGTTAAGGTTAACTGGTTGTAAAATTGCAGCAGTTCATCACACTATGCACACTATGAGAAATGTTTATTAAATTGATTTTTGTTTCATTTCTTTAAAAAAAAAAAGGCAGAAAGAAGTTAAACACACTGCTTCGTGGCATGCTCCACAGTATGAAAAAATCCCAAGCATTCAGTTAAGCTGTCAGCAGCTCTGTTTGACCTTCTGATGTGGTCTTTGAACTCAAGACCTGGACCGTTGGCACCCCTCTTCCTCACCAGCCTCTCTCCTCCTCCCTGCCTCAGCTCACAACCATTTTCTCAGCTGTCACTAGCTCCAGGAGGGATGCTTCCATGAAGAGGGAGGGATTTGTTTTACAGCCTGCAATTTCATCCTGTTTTTTGGGGGGTGTGGAGGGGAGCAGCATGGGGTGCCATGCTGCACACACAAACACATAGGTTTGCAGAGGAGTTGAGGCAGAGCAGGGGTCCTACCTAGTAGTTTTTCCCTCTTCACCTTTGCCAGTTCTGGGACCGACCAACTAGCAGTAAAGCCCTGTGGCTTTTGGATTCTGAGTGCCTGCAACAGGGCAAGTTCCCTTCAGCTTTTCACAGCTCCCTCTCTAGCTTGTGTCAACTCAGGTCCAGCTTCGCAGGAAGCCAGAGTGGAGGAGTCTCAAGTGGGTAGTTTTTTCTGTGAGGGTTTCTCAGCTACTTCATTGTCTGCATGACAGTTCCTCTCTGTTCCTGTTCTCCCAGGGCTGACCCCTCCTGCTACAGCTGATGACCATACCACCAAATGTGGGGACTCAGATGGTAACTCTAAAGAAAGCATTGCCCTCTCCCTGCAAACATTCTCCTGTTCCCTCTCCCACGACCTTCCCAGCTGCTGGCTGTTCCCCTCCTGCAGTACCTTTCCCACAGCAGCCACAGGAATGGGAGGTGGCCCAGGGAGCTGCCTCTGAAACTCTCCACAGTGACAAGACACCTCTGAAATGAGCCAGAGAGTGACTTGCAGCCTCTGCGGGACATGATCTGAGCAAACTTCCTGCTCTTCTTCCTCCCACCGCTCTCAGACTCCTCCTCCAAGTACCACTTTCTCCCAATTGCTCAGGCCTGAGACAATCCAAACCCCTAAAGGTACAATGTCCAAGGACACACCTGACCTACACTGAGACCCAGCCTGTCTTCAAACAGAGCTCCAGCTACATACACAGCATCAACTGAATACTGAACAATATCAAAAAATACGGTATAAGGAAGAAAACAGAATTGAAATGCTTAATGGCATATTTATACACATTTATCAACAGTCAACAAAAAAAGGCGGCAAGTTACACATCCATTCTGTATGCTAACAATCCCGATGCACATAGATGTAAACACACGTGCTTGGATGATACATAGACACATAGCCACACAACAGAGTAGATGACCTGAAGGAGCTACGCTGGAGAGCAGGGGAAGGGGTTACCTACTGCAAAACCTCATCTCATTCTTGATGTGCACAACATGGACATTCAGGGCAGTGTTGCTTTAAGGCTGTTTCTAAGGCTGAATCTTTTCTTGTCCAACCCCTCAATGCAAAGATCTCTTGAAGCACTTCCTCCTCTTACCCAGCACAACTTGAGAGATATATATATTTACCTATATACTTTTTAAAGGCCCTATATACTAAAAGGCAGGAAGGGGAAAGGGGGGAGTAGAAGGGAGAAAAAGCTTCTGAACAGATCAATTTGCCCCAGTGCAGGAATCTTCTATCCATGGCAACAGCCATGGTAGCCACGTGCAGTGGACAAGGTTTTAAAATGATCGATGATCACAGGTCTCCCTCCCTATCAGATCTGAAGCTTGTAGTTGTGACAAAGCAGGAGAGTGAAATACTTTAACAAGCAGAAATATTCCTGAAGTGGGGAAAGTGATCACTAATTTGAACTCCTCCCCTTACCTTCTTTGAGGTGGCAAAGAGCTGAGAGATAATATAGTTGCCAGCTCAAGTGCCCATACGGCTAAGGAAAAGACTTTGCTTAAAAATATATATCTATAGAACTATACATATAGATCATCTTTCTAGTGACACTCTGATTTTATTACATAGCTCCTGGGTCACTCTCCCCCTCTACCCACATGGTAACGGAGTGGCATATAAAAGAAGCCACATACATCAAATTGATAACCAAAGTTACCAAGAATGTGATTCAACTGGTGCAATCTAAAATCCTGAATTCCCTTGATTTTATAAGCTGATCTCCTGCTATTGGTGTAATTAGAAGGTCTTAAAAATAAACTTTTCTTTTTTCAAAATCAGGTTGTGACAATTTCCCAGCAATATTACAATGTGCAACAATATGCTATAATTAAGGAAAATTTCACTGAACAAGAGAGTGACGCACAGATGAGCTTTTAAGCATGTACACATATGGTTGGGAACACCCAAGCGCCATCCTGCAGTACATAAAAGCAGGATCTCTAAAGTCAATAATTTTTTTTAAAATGTTTTCTTCTTTTTCCAGTATCATTTCTATGTGAGCATTAGCTTAATAGTGGAAAGTTGGTATAGAACTAGACTCTTCCCAAAATTTATGACTATAAAACACTGAAGGAGGTTAAAAAAGTAACCTAAGATTTTCAGTTTGTTATATTTGAAAACCTGGGACTAAAATTCACTCCCAGCCACTGACCCTTTATGTAATGAACCAATGGAAATGAGCCAATTTATAAAGTTATAGCCCCAAGAAAAAAACCCCACAAAACCAAAAAAAACCACCCCCACTCTTCAGAGAGTGAAAAAATGTAAGCATGACTTCTGTTAAGGATTGACCTAGCAATGCAAACAGGTCAGAGAGGAACAACGTGCCTGTATTTCCCCTAGGATACATCACACCCAGGCGATGGAGGCTGTTTCCTCTCCTTTCCTCTCTCCCAGGCTTCGGGCAGTCAGCCAGCCTTCCCTACAGACAGCTTGGAAACAAATGCCAGGGAGTTGGGGTAATAGCAGGAAAAGGTGAGTACAAATGAACAGAAATTCTAAATTCTGCTTCAGCATCCAATTACAGCTATTAAAAAAGTCAGTGTTGAAAAAGAGAATAAAAACCAAGGCAAAGTTTTTTGGTAACAGGCAGTAGCCTTCTCCTCTGTACATCTTCCACCAATGTTACTTCTGAGTTACAGGGGTGGGGAAGGGGGAGGAAGGACTTGATCTCCTGCTACAGCAGCTTTCCCCATCACACAAAACTGATGTGTAACTAACTCAGCCACAAAGATACGGGAAAGTTTTATTTATTTTTTTTTAAAAAAAAAGGTACTTAAAAATAAAAATGATAAGTACTGTATGGTAATATTGGAAGCGTTTATATACATAGTTTTCTTTGTCTGTTGTTGAAATGTCTCCTGGTCACTTGGTGGCACTTGGGGTCCCCTCTAGCGCCGTCCGCCCTGCTCCCCCCTTCCCCTCCCCGGCTCTCACGGCTCAGTAGACGGAGCTGTTCCTTATGCCACAGCACAGCACCATGCTCAGGATCATCTCGAAGATCTGTCAAGAGACACAGGGACACCAGTGAGGTGCCAACCCGTGCTATGCAGGAGCCCACTCCATCCCAGAGTCCCCCACTCCACATAAACACTCTCATACCAGAGATAAGTGCTACATCTTTGCTTCTGTTTTCATTAGGAGCTGGCCAATTTGAGATAAGATGATGTTCTCTCCTCTCTCACTAGCAGCAGTGGTGGTATGTTAAAAGTTTCCTGCCAGCTACACAGCAAATGCCTTGATATCCCCCCAGCATTCCAGTTCAGCCTTTGCACAGGTGCCAGGTTACCAGCCCATGCCACCTACTCCTCACTAAGCAGCAAACCCTGTGTGGCAAAGCAAGCAAATACCTTCCCACTGCAGAGACAAACTTGGTGGCTTGTGAAACCAGTGGTTTTGGAGGCAGTGAGGAGGTTTCAATGGTGTTCTATCATTCTGGATGGGTCTGCAGGTGCCCCTGCTCTACTGCACTTGCCAGATGCCTCCCCTAACTCCTGACTCCCCAGAGGGACGACAAAGCCCTTGGCCTCACTGCATCCCAGAGCAGCTGGGGTGCACAGAGCTGGTACTGCATGCTGAGCTGCAGGGGCATCTGGCAGGGAGGGATGGATCCAGCCTAAATGAAACTGGACCAGGGTGCCCTGAGGTGCCTTTTCCCCATCCCACCACGCTGTCATGCTTACCATGATCACAGCAACCACGATTGCAGCGATACCAATCAGGTACAGCTTCCCGGAGAACAGCTCATCAATTTTTTTGTGGCAGTTCGTGCTCTGAAGCATAGAAGCATACGAGTCAGATAGCCTGCTTTCCCCTCACCCACCCTCAGCATCCAGAAAGGCAGGTCTGCTTCCCCCCAGTCCCACTCATGTTCCTAGGTCCTGGCTTCAGAACTTCCCACCAGACCTCACCCCTCCGCACCTGCCAGTCCCCTTAAGCAGGAAAAGGAAAGGGAGAACCAATGGGAACCTTCAACATCCTTCTACACCATCCCCAAATAAATGCAATTTCTACCCTTTATCTAATTCCCAAATTTGCTTGGCAGCCAAGGTTCCTTGCAGCAGCTGTGCTGACTGAAGAGCAGCTGTGCCTACCTCAAAATAGCTTTTCAGAGTGTCCTTCCTTCGGCAGAGGTCTTCCCTCCACAGGAGATTGGCAATGTCTTTTACATTATCAGGACCACAGCAGTCCAGCTACATGGAGAGAAGAAAAAACAAACCCCAGCATTAGCAGACAGCAAACACTCATGTGATGCTCTCCCCACCATTTCACATCCTTGAAACCACTCAAGACTGAGGAGGCATCTTGAAGGGGGAAATAAGGGGAGTAAGTCTCCAAATTAACTCTTTTTCTTTCCATGCAATGCAGCTGTTTCAACAACAGTCCCAGACAGATCTGGCATGGGTACCCTAGAGGAGACTGAGGCCAACTCTCTCCAGAGATTTTGTTTCCT
>NW_008676336.1:10690-20942 GCF_000695815.1 Acanthisitta chloris
TTCCTCAGAGCTATGTCCTTCTTCTACTGAATTTTATTTATATCAGGGGTGCTGAAGTAAATGAAAAGCAACTTGATTAAAGCTTGGTCCAGACTTCCCAGCACAGTATGAATGACAGAATACTGAAGAGGGCTCAACTCTGCTTTTTGCCATGTAAAAACAGCAAACTTGACAGGCTAAGACCTGCATGTAACATCATCTGCTTTAGACTCTGCTTTTCGCATTCATTTTCCTGACCCCCATTATTTTTTCTCCGTCCTCCCACGTTATCATTTCCTCTGGCTGCAAGAAACTTCTATGGAAAAGAGCTTGGAAAGCAGGCAACAAAATCACAATTCTGTGAACATATTTGATCCAGTTCACTCCTAAGCATCAAAAAATCCAATGTTGCCTTCATTCCCTACCCTAGGACTTAGAGTTCAACTTGTCACCTCTGCCTCCATGGGGAGGATCAGTCCATGTAGAGGGGTAGTTGCTCCTCACCACTTACCCATGGACAAACTGCATGCAGAAGTTATCTAGGTCCTGCAGCACGAAAGACACTTCCACCAGCGTTGGCTCTGGCCAACTGCATGCAGCCTAAGCAGGACATGCAGCATGACCACAGAGATCTTACCGTTTCATGAAAGGTCTTCACTACAGCTTTTCCGTTGTTCACCTCCGAATCTGCTTGGAGTGCTTGATGAAACGCTTGATCGTAGAACTGCTTCACATCTTTGGCGACCTAGGAAAGACACAGGAAAAACTCCCTTTCAGCCACAGGAGGAGGAATAAACCCATCCAACAGATGTGCCTGAAGGGGACAGGTTTCCTCTAATAGCACTTGCAGGAAGATGAACAGTTCTTAAAGAGTTGGACTGCATTTATTTGCACAGGCATGTGAAAAAAGGCCTGTCTTTCACAGGGCTTAAGCCCCTCCAGCTGTAGCATGTTAAGAGCAGTAAATACTACGAAACTCAGCAACCAGCCAGTAGATTCCAGCCAGCGCTATCCAAGGGCTCTGCGAGCTCTCTCTAGCAGGTAAAGACAGCCAAGGGTGAATGACAAGTCTGAGATAGCCTTCAGCCCACACGGACATGCTGCTGGGCTCAAGAACAGCTTGTTTTGAACCACTTGACACATGGAGACGAGCAGGCAGACAACACATTTCCCACGGAGGCTGCAGAGGCAGGACACGCTGCAAAAGTTCAGAGGAAGTGAGGTGTGCAAGCAAGGCTGTCTGCAGGTAGGGGCACCTTGGCTTCCTGTCTGACTTGGAGGGGATGGTAGGAACTTGGAAGAGATGGCACACTAAAGTCTAGTGAGGCAGCTCATTTAGGTCCAGAAACTTAGCTGCATTTAGACGGATGCCAAACTCCAGCTGGGTCCCTAACTGGAGCTGGGCACCGCCATCCTGTAAATGGTTATATGAGGAGTCTTGTCCATACTCTAGTCCTGCCACCTGGGCTGATAAACTGCAGCCACCCAAGGGGGTGTGCCCCACAGTGCAAACCCCCCCTAATTTTCAGGGAAATTGGTCTTGTGACTTGTCCTCTAACACCCTCCAATAATTTGGAAGTGACAGATGAAAAGAGGACATGCAAAAGAAGCAAAAGAAAAATGTATGAGCAAGAAAGGGAAAACACTTTCTGGAACATCTGCTCTTGGCAGCACAGGCTGAATTAGCACACAAGAAAAGAAACTGCAGCAAGAAGGAGCATGACTTCATTCAATTATCCCAGAATTCTTTCGTCACTGCTTAAAACACTTTGCTTTGGAGGGTGATGTTCTCCAATCACACCATTTGGTACATGAAAAAAATAGAATAAAAATCCTACTTATTCCCTCCCCATCCTGAATCTAAAGCATCTCCAGGGCAGCAGGCTGAGAGAGAGACTGTCTCCAGCTTTGTGGAAGAGCATCCCTGCTGGGAGCAGCTCTTGGTGGCTGGGATTATTCAATGCTTCTCTCCCAGCCTGCGTTGCTCCCAACAGAGGCAGGGAGAAGCAAGCCACCTGCCATGTGAGCAGGGACTTCAAAACAGCCCATTTATCATCAAGGCTGCAAAACCAGCTGACGCCAACAGACTGCCACCCTTCATTTCAAACAGCAAAATTAATTTTAGGGGCTGAGGTCATCACTCTTGTATTGGCAAATCCTAAATTTCTCAGCTTTATGCTCTGATGGCTGAGTGCCTTCATCCCAGGAACACAACAGCTATGGGGTCCCTCCTTACTCAGCCTTCATTTTTTTTTGCTGTCAGTGGCAGTTGTGCATGTTGGACTCTTCTGCATTCACAAACTACCATCTACAGGAGGCACAGCCCCTCTGCAAAGGTTAATTAGTTCACTAAAGTTGCTAGGAAACAGCACCCTGGCTGCATAATAACATGTTTAGCCACAGAGGAGTTTATTCCAGTGAAGTCATGCTCTCTCATGCTGAATGACTGTGAGGGTGTTCCCATTCATGGCCCAGACCATTCTCTGTGGCCCACCAGGCATGTGAAAGCTGAGCAAGCCACCACCTACTTACACAGCTGGCTTACGTCTCTTAGTAAACACATTTGCTACTCGGCTAGAGAGTCTAACCTTGGCTTTGAGCACAAGCAGTCTCCTTCTCTCCTCCAAACCCTTGAGGCCCAGTGATCAACACCCAGCCCACTGCTTGCTGCAGCACAGCCACGGTTCCCATACATGGACAGTTTTGCTCTTTGAGACCAAACTCTGCATGTGTGTGAGCACATGTGACTGTAGTGAAGGGACAGTGAGCAGAAACAGAAGATGAAAAGCTGCAATTTCCAGTTCTACCCTTTAGCTCACCCCCTCCAGCCAGAAAACCGCATCCAAGCAGTCCCTAGCAGGGTGCCTGGGACAGACACAGGACTTGTAGCCCTTATGCATACATAGCATATGGATCAGCAGCAACCCCAGCCCTGGCAGACAAACAGCCTGAAACAGGTTATATGATACGGGCGAAGAGCAGGAATCACTAAGCAATCCCATTAATGCAGGCTCTCCCCATACAGTATTCCCTCCCTTTGGCACTACGCGGCTGGGTATGCTCTTCGTGCTTGGCACCTAGGATGTGCAGATGGCTTTCCTTCACAACTTCATGCATGACTCAACTTACTCTGTAACTGACAGTGTGGCAGCACAGAGGAGACCCAAGTGAGACAAGCTATTTTTATTCCAGACATTGCACTACATACCCCCGTACACCCTAAGGGGCAGCTGCTACTGTCAACTGCTCACATTTAAAGTTCATCAGCCTGGCCAAGAGGAGTTAGGTGACTTGCCTGGGTCACACTGCTAATCCAAGCCCCCGTGACTCAGTCTGGGAGTAGGTTGTGAGCAGAACAGCTCATGCTGGGATCTACAGAAGTTCTGCCCCACCCTCCCAGTCCCACAAACAGATTTTGGAGTCATCTTACTTGGTCTTTGTTGACAAATCCCCAAATTCCAGCTGCAACTTCGCAGGCAAACAGGATCACCAGGCAAGTGAAGAACTGCAAAGACAAATCAAGAAAGGGATCCTTAACACATCTGGCAACAGGCAAAAGCAGCAATTAGGCTGATAGAGGTGTGCAGCAGCACTTCTACTAATGGAGATCAGAGCAAGGTGTCATCTGACTTCAAATCATTTTAACTCTCATACATGTGCTTAGCCCAAACACATTTTCCTGTAACTCATTGGATGCCACCCCATGTCCAGACTTCCCACTGGGATGGCTGAGTGGGGATTAGCAGAGCCTTTGCCACACAGGAACTGGCAGGGATGAGGATGCCTGTGCACCACAAGACATGTTGCTCCTCTCCACGCCCCTGCAGAACCATCCAGACAAGGTACTTCCTCTGCCACAAAGGTTCTGAGGATGAGAACTGCCAGTGCAGGGTTAAAAACACATTTCAGCCGCTGAGGAGCTGGGAGTGTCAGGGTGTGATTTATGGCCAACCCTCTAGCATCCACAGCCCTGCAAGGCTACTGCAGTTTTTTGCATAAATACTATCACTGACGTTTTCCCACAGTCCCACCCTGTTTGTGTAATTCCAGCAGTCCCCCAAAGACTCCCTCCATCTTTTTGTTCACATCTCAAGAACATGTTATGACGGTTGGTCTGTTAGACTGGGAATAGGAAGCTGTAAATCTCATACATCAGAGCCAGATGAGAAGGCATAGAGAGGCACACTCCAGCCAACAGCACCTCCATGACAACATCACTCAGTGGCTTGTTCTTGGGAAAAGCCCCAAACTGGGAGAGCTGCCGTGGAAGTAAAGAAGCGAAAGAGATGAATACAGTTGGGGAAAGACCAAATCACAGTATAGGGCTCTTGAGTCATCTCCGTTGCAGACACATTCAGGACATTTCCTTCAACAACAGAGGAAACAGGAGTTTCCAGAATGATGCCATGACCTGGCTCTCACATGCAAGAGCAAAGGGTTACCAGCAAAATGGAAACGAGACTATTAACCTGACAGCAGGAAACGACTTCCAACATCCTTGTCCAGTGCCTGAACAACCAACTCCCATTTAAACACCTATCTAACCCTGATTCTATAGGAACATCTTTGGGGGACTGGGTCTCACACCACCACAAGGACTCACATCACCCTAAAGCGTGGGCACAATGCCACTATAAGTCTCTGGTTAAGCATTAGGGCTCACTCTTGCAGTGGTTACCCTCAAGTGAAGGATGGCTCATTTGTCCCAGATTTGGAAGTTCAACTTCCTGCAGACTCAGCTGTTCTGCAAGCTGGCTGCAGAACACCAAGAAATGCAATGTGATGCTATGGGAACACAATGGTTTTCCTGGCCAGGCAGCTGGAGGTGCCCCAGACCCCTCCTGGGGAACAGAGCCTGCTCCACACCAAGCGGTTCCCTTCTGCCTTCCTCAGGTCTTGCCACTCAGCTTCCATGCTGCCTTCAGCACAGGATTTTGATAGTGTGAAGCTTCCTGATACTTTTCCCTTTTGCAATAAACCTGTAGTCACTCTATCAGCTAGCTGCAGGAGCAGAGAGTGTGTCTGCTTCCCTGAAACACCCTGAGGATGCTGCCTGGAAATGTCCTTGGAGCACAGTGGGAGCCTTGGCCAGTGGAAAGCACCCTCACGAGGCGTCTCCAGCATTCTCTTGGCAAGCCAAAGTGCAAGCAAACATGGGCCGTGCACAGCAGCTAGAGCTGCTAGTTTCAGCCAAAGCAGCCGGTTTCCCTGTTGGGTCTCAGGCACGTTGTATCATCTGCCCTTTTAATCCTCCTTCCAACTTGGAGAGGGAGTGAGGGGTAATTCAAGGTCTGCAATCACTCGCGTTAACAACAACAAAAAAAAAGAATCGAAAGCTGCCAGACCTCGCTACAACAACCCCTGTCAGATCTGTGCACGGGCTCCTCCTATTCCCAGCAGCAGGGATAACGCCTGCAAGCTCCTACAGCAGCTCCCATCCATTGGCATTCAGAAGTGCTTTATAAAGCACCCCCTTCTTACTGGGAAACAGCAGCAACCAGAAGTGAAGTCATCTATCTGCAAGAGGGAGGGAAAGCAGCTCCGTTTCCCTCTTTCCCAGCTGAGTCCACATCGGTGGGTCACTACACCACCACCAAGAATCCACCAGCCCAAGGAAGCCAAGTGTTGGAAAGTCATTTCCATTTAAAAACAAAATAAATTTTAATGTTTTACTTCTCCAGTTTTCATTTCTTTTTATGCACTGAGTTTAAAGCTGAACCACATGTGATAACTTGCTTTAAATAAATGGGTCTCCCTTATCCTCAAGGCAAAGGCTTTTGGTGTGGCTACAGTTTATACAATTAAGCTCATCCTGTGCCAGGAATCCTGAGCTGATGCCTCACATCAAGGACGCCTGTAACACTTCAGTAGTGCATTTTCCAGGATGTACCTAGATGTTCTCACTAAGATATTGTGGGAAGTCATTTCTGTTTCCTTGTCCAAATGGATAAAAATAGCAGATGATTCCTTCAAAGAACTGGAATTGCCAGAGGCAGCCTTGAAACTGAGTGAGAGGGGAAGCTGTAGGGGATACCAGGTATGGAGGAGGGTTTAGTGGGTGCTTGGTAAAACAAACAGACCGTGGGGGGGAATAAAAGCAAGGAAGGGTTCACATATAACACTGAAAACGAGTCTCTAAGAATCCTGCTGATCTCACCCCTTCTGCTATGCCGCTGGCTTCAGCCTCTGCCCTGCAGCCAGGCACAAACAGGAGCTTGCAGCATGCCTGCCAGCTCAGCCGAGCTCCACGGGCTGGGCAGCAAAACCCTCAGCTGAACACCACTGCCTTGCTCTTTGCAGAGGTCAGCTAGTTCCCACTTGTGTGCTCAGGCATCCTCCCAACTCCGTTTGTTGGGAAAAAACCCAGCAAGGGAGGCACAGCTGTGTGCTGCCCAGGAGGGAAATCATGGTGCCAAGTGGTTTCCAAAGCTTTGTGCCTCTTACCGTTCCCAGAAGGCACTGAGACTCCTGAATAGCACCGTAGCATCCCAGGAACCCCACGAACATCATGACAGCTCCAACTGCGATCAGGATGTAGATTCCTGCAAGGGAGAGCGAGAGGCAGACACGTTACTGCAGAGCACTGTACGACAGCATCTGAGTGCCTGGACAGACTCCCTGGGGCAGGTAAGTACAGGTGTGCAGAATTAGGGCCTAGGAGGTATGAGTAGAGGTGGCAGCAGACATAGTAGAACACAAGTTGGGCCTCCAAGTGTTTGAAGCTGCTAACACCAAAACTCTATGACCTCCAAAATTAGAGGGAACGTGGAGAGCTTAAGCAGTACTAGGCAGAGGACGTAGAAGGCAACACAAGGGTTTTACAGAGTCCTCAAAGTTGTAGCAGCTACTTCATCTGGCATACTGCTTTAAATATTTAAGCAGAGATGAAAATGATTAGTTAGCACATCCTTTAAAATAAACAATAAGGCATATGGTTTATTTATATTAAACATCATACAAATATTTATCTGGCTAACATTTTAAAGGCAGATGAACCATAAAACTAAAGGAAAAGCACGGCTTAAGCACTTCATTTAATAAAATCTGGCTTTTTTCTCCTATAGGTTCTTCTACAGTGAAGAAGACTTTTTTTACTTTAACTTACTGAATTTGCACAGCCAGTTTGCACCGTAACTGATTCAAAGCTTGAAACGACGCATTGGTAGGGGTTCAGAAAACAGAGGAATGAAAGATTATTCATTCAGGAAACAAGAGCTTAGCTCACGGCTCAAGTCTGCTGCCATGAGTAATGACCATGGTCTCACCAACCATGAGACTGGTGAAGCCATAGTGATTACTCAGACAGACACTACCAGCTCAGTTAAATTTGTCTCCTTTTCCAAAAACACAGCTTTCTCCTGGTGTATCCCATATACTTAGCAAATTTTTGGTTAACTAATATTCTCAAGTATTGTGGTTCTACTCTGCTTTAAGTGAACCCTGTTTTCCACCCAAAAGCAATTTGATACATGCAAAAAATAACAAAACAATGATGAAAGAGGCAAGACTGCACTCCTCATTTTTAATGTACACTGAGTTTAAAAAAATCATAATATTAAAGAACATGGGGTATCCCAGAGGTAACAGCAACACAGTGAGTCTTGCTAATGCTTGGGAGACACATCCCTTCAATGAAGCATTTTCTTCTCCTATGAGTCAAAACATTCTGCAGTTATTAATCAGTCTGTCAGCTCTCCTTTAGGAACAGCCCTAACATATAAACAGAGCTCAAGATTAACACTGCTTGTATGTGCTTGTCATGTTTAAGGTTTTTCTTATCTCTGTAGCTTTTAAACAACCTCCTGATAATTAAAGAGCAAAGTCCAAAGGGCATGCACTCAGAGCAGAGTCAAGTGAAGTAAACCCTTCTCTAAAACACCAGATACATAATAACGGTTTTGACTTGTTTAAAATTCCCTTACATATATGTCAAACTTTGGAACGGGTGAACTTTGGCTCCTGCTTCTTTGCTCTTTAAAACAAAATCACCAGGACCCAAAGAACACAAGCGTCGATTCCAGGGCCAACTTGGTGAGAGGCGGCGACGGAATTGCTGCCCCAGCGGCTCCGGTGCTGGGACTCTCCGGATGGCCTTTCTCACCGACACTGCACTCACACTATATTTAGGTGCTGCAGGAGGGAGGAAGCCAGCTGCAGGGGAAATGCCAACACAATGGAGCATGCTGACCCTGCAGGAAACCCTTCTTCACAAAACCTGACAGTAGCTGTGGCCGGAGACACCGATATCCTTGCGGCAACACTTCCAGCAAAAGGGGAAAAAGGCGTGAATTTCACCTCCTGATGTGTACTGAAGAGGTTTCAGCAGCACCCAGTAGCCACAAAAACACAACAAGCAACTGGGTTGCTGGAGCTCCCCAAGTGGGGACAAGATACCTCCTGACGTGAAGGTGCGAAAGGAAGGGGAAAGACAAGCAAAACAAACCTTCCAGGAGAGTGTCTTGAAAAGGACAGGCCCAGCAGATAAGGTTTTGTGGGCCTGCCTGAAGTGAAAGGAGGTGGCTTTATCCCAACAGCTGGAGATGACTGAGATGGAGTGGCAGTGGCAGCTGGGTGGGGAGCCAGCATGGCAAGCAGTGGACTGGGCTGTGTATGGAGCAAAGGGTCCCCAGAAGGGTTAGGGGTGATGGGAAGGCATGAACAAATCCTGTCGAATGAAGGCTGTCTGCTGGACACCTGCCAAGCCCCAGAGAGACCCACGGAGATTGTCAGATGCTACATAACTGCTGTCTCACAAAGAACAACATATTAGTGGTGTCTCAAAAAAAATGGTCTGCTTATTGTCACCAGAATCAGCTAATATCTAAGAACCACCTTGTACCAGTGAAGCTGCTGGTTTGGGTTTTCAACCCAAACTGTGTCAGGTTTTTCCATTTTACAGCCTGGGTTGCTCCACTGGAGAGTCTTCATCACAAGTCATTTTAGGAAAATCAGCTTTGCTCATCCCTGAGTGCAGCAGCTTCTGACTTCTCCCATTGGGAACACAGAGAGAAGATAAAGCTGAGCTGGGGGCAAGTAATTTCCATGTCTGAGAAGTTACTATTCATGCTAATCACCCTGGTAGATGGGTAACAGGCAGATACAGCACATCTGGAGACTAAGCAGCATGATGCTGGGACCACAACGACCAGGTCTTTCCCATGAATGCAGAGAAGATTTTATACTCAAATTCTTCAAAACAAAAACTGAAGGCAGCTTCAGGGCTAGATAAGAGATCAGAGTCATAGAGCAGCCCAGGTTGGAAGGGACCTCAAAAGATCACCTGGTCCAACCTCTTGTTGGGAGAATGGGAGCCTAGGTGAGACCCTGCCCAACTATATCTTGAAAACCTCCAGCAATGGGGACTATCACAGCCCTGGCAAGGTTGTTCCAGTGAATGACTGTTCTCACTGCAGAAAATGTTTCTCTGATCATCAGAAAAACATAGGGGCCACCAGTGGTTAGGAAAGTTTTGCTCTGAAAATTAGGACACAAAGGCTCAGTGAGAACCTCAACTGATGGAGGAGACCAAGAGGAAACACAGAAATTTGCTGTTTTAGAGAAATCTTCCAGTGGTCTCTGTCTGGCCTTAGGTCTAGAAAACATATTGTATGAGGAAGGGCTGAGGGAACTGGGTTTGTTTAGTTTTGAGAAGAGGTTCAGGGGTGACCTCATAGCTCTCTCATGGGGGTTGTACAGAGGTGGGGGATGGTCTCTCCTGCCATGGCTGCAGAGAGAGGACTAGAGGGAATAGCCATAAGCTGAGACAGGGGAGATTTAGATTAGATTTTTTGAAAAAAATTTTCCCTGTTAGGGTGGTCAGGCACCGGAATAGGGAATTGCCCAGGAGATACTGAAGACACCATACCTGGAAATGTTTAAGAGGTGTCTGGATCTGGCACTGGAGGGTATGGTTTAGGGTTTAGGGGTAACAGCAGAGTGGCTGGTTAATGGTCAGACTTTATGACTTCAGAGGTCTTCTCCAACCTTGATGATTCTACGATTCTGTATTTTCTGCTTGCTGGAATTTCTGGCAGCTTCAAGAAACCAGAACCAATCCCACCCCAGACAGGCTGTGCAGACCCTGGACAGACAAGTGAGGTCACAGGTTCCCACTTCTGTCCCTGTTCATGCTTTGCCAGCTCATCTTCAGAGCCAGCACTGCTATCAAGCAAGGAAACAGCAAGAAGTAAAGGAGGGAAGGGAAGATGATGTGCACCACGTGCTGCTTCCTGATTGGAGTGCAGCGGATGCGACCGGTGGGGTGGGAGCAGCA
>NW_008676336.1:20972-39036 GCF_000695815.1 Acanthisitta chloris
ACTGGCCTGATCTTGGAAAACCACAAAAAAAACCCTGGAAGGCTTTTGAAATAAAGGCCAGCTTCATTCCCAGGCACAAACAAGCAGCCATTATGGAGTCGCCTTTTGTTACTGAGGACCAGAGCACTACAGCCTCTTGGGAGGCAACAGAGCAGGACTTTCCTCTGGAGTTTATTTAAAACCAAGCACAAAATATTTAACGCAACAATAGCATCTTGTACCATGAATGCTAGTGGTGTTTCTCCATAGAAATACTACGCTGAAGGCTGCGAAAGCTAAAGGAGATGCCCAGCCACATGCTTTGAATGGTGTTTGTTTTCCCACACCCATCCTTCCCCTCAAGGGATGGGGCTGGTGCAGGGGGATCTCTGCCTCCAGACTGGATGCCAGGCAGCTGGGGTGCCATTTCACAGCAATCACGGCCCAGACTGGAATGACCAAGCCCTTTTCCCAGAAAGCAGCCTGACACATCTTAGCTTTCATCCCTGGCAGACAGGGAGGGTAACGGCTAGTGTGGTTTTGGGTTTGGTGTCTGAGCAAGACACCTGTCATCCCCATACTGAATGGCACATTATCCTCCTTAAAGACAGAGGAGACTCCTCCAAGCACAGGCCTCTTCACTAAGTAAGCTTCAGAGACTGGTTAACTCCTGCTAGCCCATCCTGGGTGAGGAACTCTTCACTAAAGTGGTATTTGCTCCTTCAGGGCTCCACCCGAACTGGCACAATTATGCATGAGCAAGGCTCCATCTGCCTTTCACATGCCACTTCCCAGCTCGTTTGTATCACAGCTTTCTCAGGGTTTTTAAAACAAGAAGTACTGTTTACCATAAACAAAAAGTAAAATGAGAGAGGTATAAAATGCAAACTGCAGTGCATACAGCCACATGCACAGCACATACCCTCACACAGCAGCAGTACATAACCCTGAGAACAGCCAGACCTGCAGCAGCAGGTACAGTGAGTAAATCACTGGTGTGATTTACAGGTGTTCATGGTACCAACATGACTCCACATCCTTAAGCAATGCTACAGTGTGATTTCTAATCCTACCACACAGTTCTCTGATAAGGCAGCAGCAAGCAAGATTGCTTAAAGCTGCCACACATAATCAGCCACTCATTAGAGCAAGCTGTGATACTCAGGACCTGTATCTCGGAGCTGGGGAAGTCAGAGGAGGATTCTCAGAGATGAGCAGCATCAATACTGCCTGGAATCCTCTACCTCGTTTTGAGATGGAGCCTTAAAGCAGAAAGCTCTAAGAAAGAGGCCAACCACTCTTAGCTTCACCTCCTCATCTGAATTCAAAGCAGGAGCACAGGAACCATGATACGATCTCTTTGCTCAATCAGAAAAAGCAGCAGCGGTGGACCAAACATCATCCCCTCTCCCCTGATACAACCAGGGCACATGCTGCTTTGGGCTGTGGGGATCCCCTAGATCACACAGAAAGCCCACAAACGTCAGAGACAGGCAACTGAGAGTAACTGAGCACTTCTCTTGGGATGGTGCTAGGTGAGAATGGGGAAAACAAAGCAGCCAAGAGGACAGCTTAGCTCCCAGCTCAAGCCGATGATACCTCCATGGAGGGCCATTTGCCTGTGGGTCAGCTAGGAAGCAGGATGCTCAGTTCTGGGAGCCGGGAAGGGCGAAAAACAGGCAGTATTCAATGTTAGTACTTGCTTTGACATTAAAGAAGCAGAGCTGGTGCCGACAGGGTTGTAAAACCAATGTCCTGTCCCTGCTGAGAAGTATTAAAAAAAAAACAAGAAGAGAAAAACAGTCTTAAAAAAAGGACACGATGAAAAACAAATAAAAGGAGGAACAAGCACAGCAGAGTCCCTCTAAAACAAGCAGGGAGTGGGCCAGCCCTAGCCAGGCCTCCTCCTGTGCCCTACCACCCCCATGAGAGATGCTGTGTAGCTCCAGGCATGGGCATTACCCTACCTCTCCCCTTATTTCAATCCTCTCTCAACAGCTTTAACTGGTTAGGCTAATGGAAGCCAGTTGCTTCCCGCAGGTCACCATGACAATGTTTCCAAAAGACAAAGAATTAAAAAAAAGAAACCCCCCAGCATCACACCATGCTTCCTGGGAAGGCTGGGCAGCTCTCCAAGCTGTGCTTGCCCTCCCTATGGGATCGGCTTTAAAAACAGCCCAAGAGCACAGGGAAGTTTTAGGATTTATTCTCCCAACAGACTCCTAGGGTTAGACTCTGCACATCCAAGAGTTTTGCAAAGCTCCGAGGGAAGGAGGGAGGCTTTGTGCCACTCTGCCTTCACTCCTGGCCTGGAAATGGTGAACATCACTGGGATTACCACCATCTCTGCTTTAAGGAAGGGTGGGACCATCAGATGATGGTAGGAGGGAGACTCCATCCTACCCCACACCACACATCATGGAAGAACTCCCTCTCCATAGCCTAAGAAATGACCATAATGATCTTCCTTGCAATTTGTGGGAGGCAAGATACCAGATAAGCAGTGGAAAGTCCCTCCTGGACAAAGCAGAGAAGGGAAAAGGATGGATGGCTGCACCAGCCAGCCAAAAGGGAGGGTCTCCCAGACATTTTTGTCCAGCTGCCTGGTGGAATTGGCTCAGGAGAGCCGACAGTGCTCTCTTGAAAGTGGGGCGAGAGAGAGAGAGGGGGTGGAAAGAGAGAGGGTTTGCTGGAAGACGACAAGTAGGAAGCCCCTCCATTCCCTTCCACCCCCTTTCCCAAGAAAAACATTGCTGTTCTGTGGCTGCTAATGACTTCCAGATGGAGCAACAGGGTCACAGAACATGGAGAGCTCTCCTGGGTCCATGTGGCTCACATGGGGAGATGAAAGGCTGTACATGCTTCCCTCATCTGCAAGAACAAGGCATGGAGGAAGCAAAGGACACCCCTGTCAGGAAAGCAAAGGAGCTGTGGAGAATGCCCCAAACAATGTCCTCACGTGCACACACTCATGCCCAAAATTACTCCACACAGAGGCCGCAGTCAGGTTTCTTCTCTTCTGCTTATCCAGGAAACACTGGAAGGACAGTCAAGTTTTGTAACGTCAGCACACCCATGAAAGCTGGGAGGAGGTCTACGGTATATCTCAAGGACTGGAACAGACAATGGTGGCACAGTACAGGACACCCAGGTTGTAACACGATGGTTCATCGTCTGCTGCCCCAGCCTCTAGCATTTCTGGACATCTCTACATGCCCTGGGGTCTCACCCACTAACACAGCACAAATCCCACTGGAGGATTCCTTGCGGGCTTTGCACGCCTTAAACACATTGCAGGTTTTCAAAGGAAAACTGTCACAGCTACAGGTTTAAACAGCTCTGAAGAGCAAGAAGCCACCTCTGGCACAGGTCTGGGGCAGCAAAGCCAATAGGAGGGGACAAAGAAGAAGAACGACTACATTATTTGGAGTTGGGTAGATCTGAAACCATAATAATGTGATGGTACCAATTTATCTAAAGTCATAAGCAGTTTTAGTCTGCAGAGTAAATGAATCGCAGTGGTTGGTCACGATGAAGGCAGACTGAATTGCAATTAAATACATGTTGCTTTTTTAACAGAAATTGAATTCTGTGATAAGAATACAAAAAAAACAGGATTGTTTGTACTGTCAGATATATGGTGTAAGCCAGATACTTATAGGAAAGCACTGACAAAGTATTTGCTTTATAACTACTGCTTTAAAAAGAATGCCAGTATTATTGAAGGAGCTGATCTAACAGTGATTAGAGGAAAATCTAGAACAAATAAATCTCAGTACCTTTTTTCCTTTAAGGGACTAAATAATTAAATCGTCCTTAACTGTAAATAAGTTTATTTCCAAGACAGAAAAATGCATGTACTTCTATTTTTAAATATCCACACATATATTATTTTTTTTAATAATCCATTTTGCTCAGCGTGGCAAGGCCAAATGCAAATCTTGGTGTCCACTGCCAAGCACGCAAGCCTGGCCACAGCTCGTGTGTCTTCTGGCAAACCTCTGACACATGGAGCCTTGACAAAGTAGAGCACAAACGGGTGAGGTAAGAACCCAGCCCTGAACCAGCTGTGTGCATCCACAGGGATCACTGCAGCATCACATGCCGAAACTCAAGGTGGTTTTTCACTAGTGCATTTTGTAGGACCTGAAGACCAAGACTCTCAGGCTTTTCTCTAACCCTTTCACAACAAGTTTAGCAAAAGACTTGCTGTTGAGTCTAACCCCATGATATACAGAAGTTGACACCATCTCTAAAAGATGCCTAACATTTCCAGAGGGATGAGGACAGGATTGGGAGCATAAACAGAAACCAAAGCTTTCTTGTTGCTCATAGCAGGCCCACACTCACAGTAGCACTGCTGACTTCCAGAGCCTTTGCAACACACTGGAGCTTAGCACAAGACCCTCTGCGATTAAAACCTCCCTGAAACCCTGGAAATCATTGATTTTTGTCCTAGAGAGTCCTGAATGGGCAATGGGCAATTTGCAATGGGCAAACCTTGGGGAAGCTCAGACAGATGTCCTGATCCCTATCTACGTAAGCACTGCTGCTTAACAGTCCCTCCTCTCTGCAAGGGTCAGATTCTCCTGTGGCCAGCAAAACCTCATGACAGAACTTTCAAAAATCCTGAAGACACCCATGAAGGCTTGCCAGCAGCTGCAGCTCAACTCAGATATGTACCCATTTGTGAGAAAGGCTTTAAAGTCTCCCTGTGCTTTCTGGCCCATTTATTCTAGCCCACTCTGTGTGAAAAGCAGCTAGAACTCATTTCCAGGGCAGAAATCATTATCCTGGATTGTATTTGCACAGAGGAGGATGCTGAAGACAGTCTGTGATTCACCCTGTTAGAGAGCCCACATTCCCACTAGCTGGCCTCCTCTCCAGCTGCTCAGCAGTACACCACCTCACAGACACACTCACTGCCTTACCATCAGCCCTCAGCTGTCCTGCCTTGTCTCCCTCAGGCTCTGCTACCCAGCTTGGGAGCTGGATCCACAGCCATCAAGCTGGTATCTAGGGAAACACGTCCCCAAAAAAACAAACCAAACCAAACCGAACAACCCCTCTTGCCCTTCTGTTGAGGCAGTGATACCCAGCAGGACAGCAGGGAAGGGACTGGTGGCAGCAGTCTCGGTGGACAAGTTTAACCCACCATTGTATGACTGTCTGAAACCTCACACCCCTTCCCAGGGCTGGTGGTGCTGCCATGCTCCGGAGAGCAGAGGATTTAGCAACAAAACAGAAAAAAAACGAAATAGAAGCAAAACCAATCCCTTCATCACTCCCAAAGCTACACAGAACCAGAGTGCCCCAGCTCTGGATGCTTTTGCACTCTTCCTCATGGCTGGCCCCACTCCCAGGGCTGAGCTAATTAGAGCCACGAGTCGTGTCACCCTGTCACTTGCTGTGAGCAGCTGGAGGCAGATTTCCTATTTTGGATCTGGCAGGAGAGAGTGAAGCCAAGACCATCGGTGTGCTGTGCTCCATTCCTCACTGGGCAGCTTGAGGGAAAGCACAGGAAGGGCAGGCAGCAGGGACAAGCACCCAGCGATGCTCCTACTGCACTGGCAGCCCAGCAAGGGGGAAGTGTGAAATCCCGAGGTGGGGATTTAAGGCAAACAAGAGCTGAGACTTTTGTCTCCACCCTCTTCAAAGCATTTCACCTACTGCAGTCATCTCCATAACCAAATCCTTGAAAGACAGGGAACCTGGCTTTTCCCTCACACATTATCTTCACTATCATCCCACTGAGATAAGGCAAAAGCAACAAGCCTAGTGTCACCTGCCTCTTCAGGATTCCCAGGGGCTCTTAAAACCAGTGACACCACAGCACCAACTTACTGTGGAGAGATCAGACAGTTCTAGTTTGTACTAGTATCTGCAGGGATGGACCAGCTCAGCCTTTTCCTATGCACTCTCATAACTCACTGAATTACAGTTTTGTTGTTTGCTTGTGTATTTGGGGTTTTTAAATGGTACTTTATGTGTAGGGACAATAAATATCTGAGAAATGCTTAATCAATTGTTAGCATCCAACTTATCAATGCCTCTAGTTACCCTGAAGGGTGTTTTCTGCCTTGTGACCAACACCTTTGCAGCCTAGAGACAGACAGAGCATTCTAGACGAAGTGTTATCCAAGGACAAGAAGGATTATAGTTTTTCAACTACAAATAAAGCAAATAAATGCATATCAGACCATAAGCCTATCTCAGATAAAGAGCAAGTCTTTTTCTTTATAGTCACAAAAGCATGAAACTAGGGTGCTCCAGCTATCCCCATCCCTGGTACCACTTGTCTTCACAGCACCGAAGCAGTTAATTTTCCATTTGCTGGAACACTGGGTTCATGGCCAAAATGGAAGTGCCAAAAGCCACGACTGCAACAACTGGTTAGGAGATGAGATGGTATGCACACCGTGCTGAGGAAAAGCCCATGAACAAGGGCTTGTTTAATAACCTCCCAAGCCAACCCACAAGACAACTCGCTGGATGCAGTGCCAAAGTGCCGGGGAGGAGGGGCAGTGCTTGTGGGAAACCCCAGTCCCCAGGAGTCCCCTCCTTGTGGGCTGGAGAGGCAAGCAGGGGAACAGCTGCCTGTGCCTGCAGGGGCAGCTGCTGTGATGGTCCAGTCTAGAAGCTGAGAGCAAGGACTGCTCCTCTCCTCCTGCTCCTGCAGCTGCCTGAAGGCAAATAAGCATCACACCTGGTACCCCGTAGCTGCCCTGCTCCCCACATCCTCTTTATCCCACTTCCCCATTGCCCTCAAATCCCACACACCAACCAGCTGCACTCAGTACTTTTCCTCTCCCATAACAGCATAGAGACACCCTGAGAAAACAGCCATTAACAAACAGCTCCAACTTCAGCCCAGGGGAAACGACACAGAGAGAAGTCAGGAGACACCCAATCATTGGTTTCCCACTTCCCCTTCTCGCTCAGTACAAACCCTAGGATGGAAGTTTTCCTCCTCCGACAGTGTTTATTGCTTCCCCCTGTCCTGCAGCGCCACGGCAAAGCCTGGCTGGCCTTTAAAAGCCTCCTGACAGATCCCGGGACCAGCGCCCTGTGCCAGACACCAAAAAGCAGCTTGCAAGGGCAGGGGGATGGAAACCAGCTCTGGAGGCCCACCCTGGAGAGGTTCCCATTCCCGAAGCAGGAACATTGTGTGCATGTGTACATTGGATGCCAGAGGAGAAAAAGGAGGGAGTATCAGTTGTAGGAGGGAGGAAGAATAGGGGCGGGGGGAGGGAAAGCAAAAAGAAATCCCAGCCTTCAGACTCCAGAGGTCTGGCTGGGAGAGGCAGCGAATGAAAGAAATGCTCTGCTGTTATTACTGCATGGAAATTACAGCCGCCAGAAGGAATCCAGGCCAATCTGTTGCTGAATATAACTTTAAAAAGACAGTCAACTTCAAATCATGAGCCATTCAAAGAAAACTGCTGGCAGGACCCATGGCCCACTCCCCATCACCTTCTCAATAGCAAAGGCAAAAGACATAGACAAAATAAAAAGGGATGGAAGAGTAAAACATGCCCAACAGGCAGAAGGGAAGGACTCTGTTCCCATGCTCCAGGTCCCCCAGGTTTGGGGAGAAAGTTTTAACTAGAGAGACATAAGTTGTTGGCCGCATGAAGGAAGATGTTTGGGCTGCTTCCTGGAAAGGAGAGAGTTTAACTTCTTATGAGTTCCTTTTCTCTTTTTAAAATCGAGATCTACAAAGGGGAAATGCTGTAAATACAGCTCTGGGTGTAAGGCAGGAGAAGAGAGATGGCAAGAGAGGGAAAACCCACTGCTCCTTCCAGCAGGAGCATCTTCTGTAACCAGGCACAGCCAAGGAGAAGGCTCAGGCATGCTGTTTCACAGGCAAGCAGGGAAATGCAAAGGAAAACCCTTTCCAGAAAGTAATTTTAGCTACAGGTGAGAACAGGACATCGGATCAGATGATGTTCCCAGCTCCGTCGGCTTGCGCTCCAAGTCAGCCCCTGCCTGGCAGCCAGCCCCTCCTGCAAGCTGCTCCTCGTCGTCTGCGAGGATTCGTTGGAGAACAGGGCAAAAATAGGGGGGTTTCAACTTCCAGTAAGCCAGCATGCTGTCAAATTAACAAAAATCACGCTACGCTTAACCGTAACACGCAGAGGCTCCACCTGCCCCTCCTGGAGAACATGAGTCACGCGCTCACCAAGCTTCACTTTCCACTGCCAGGCACTCCACTGGCTACTTTTACATCCCTTTGGATAGGAAACGAGATATGCTTCCAAGAAATCCCCCTGCTTTCTAAATGGGTTCTGAGAGGGACCGCAGTGGAGAATGGCACTGGATAAAACCCACTACACCACAACAGGTCTTTTTATGCTTTTTATGAATTTGGATTCCGTGCTTGGGCCACAGCCAACATTTATTGAAGGCTCTGCCTGGCATGGCAGGGGATATTCTGCAGAGTATAAGGGCAGCCGGAGGTATTTTCATTCTGACCTCCTTGCTGCTCACCTGGAGCTTTCTGCCCTGAGTTTGGGCATACTGCAGCCTACCCTGGGACATGATGCCCACGCAGCAATGCCAGCACCCCCAGACTGACTCACCGACGTAGAAGGTGTTGGGGGCCTGCTTATCCCCCAGCTGCAGGTAGAGGATACTCGTTGTTTGGGAGTCATGCCGGAGCCACAGGGCCACTCCCAGGATGATGCCTCCAGCCAGCTGTGGAGAAAGCAGAGGGAAGCAAGTGTTACTCACTGTTCTAGCTGCACTGGACCTGGGGTGGAAGCTTTCAGGCAGGAACAAAAGGCTTGCTTTTCATCTTTCTGCAAATGTACAAGAACATCCTTCCTAACCATCATCCCACCCCTGCAACATGCTTTGCACCCCATACCACATGAGCCACACCATCTTCCCTGTTTTGTGAGCAGACCCCTCATTCTAGGGATATGCAAAGCCCTTTCCAGTTCCTGCAAGTAATTTCTTTCCCAAGAGCTAAAATGGAAGGCTCAGCCTTACCCAGGTAGCATGAGATGTGTCACTGAGGTTTTTTGGAGAGGTTTTCAACAGAAGTTAGGATCAACCCTGATGACTCCCTTTTTCTAATGGGCTGTTATGATCCTATTTGATTTCTCTGTGATGTAGAAACAGAAAGTGGGGGAACAGTCAACTTTTCCCTCTGCCCCCAAATCTTGCACGCACACTACTTCCCACCCAGAGTCAGGCTTCCAGTCTGAGCAGACCTAGTGTTCCTCTGGTATGTATGGCTTTCCTTAATGTCCTAATACAGGGATTGAAGTGGAGCAATGCCTCAGTTCAGGCTAAAGCACAACCACAGTGCTTTTGGAGACCTCCTGGCTGAGGCTGCTGCCTTGCCCATGCCGTTGTCCAGCACAAGAACAGTGCACTTCCACACATATGTGTGCACATGGACACACATCAGCGACCCCCAGGGCAAGGCTAAAAACACACTTCAAGCACAGGAGAAGTTGTTCTGTGCATGGAGCATCAACTCAGCTTGCCACTGGGGTATTTTCGTGCAAACAATGGGAAGTTTTATGACTGACTTCCTCACCGTTTTCTCTTTCAGGGCGGGGCTGGGAATGGCAATGGAAGATGGGAGCAGAATGGGGGCACTACAGCAGGGAAGGTGTCACTGAGAGCAACTCAAGCTAGAACATTTCAAGCAGGACACGCTGTGCTCTCTGTGACAACTGGCCTTCCATTTAAAACCACAAGAGATGGAGGGGGGGGAAATAAACATGTGAAAAAACCCAAACCCCTAAGAATTCAGTATCACTGCTGCGAAAGGCTGGAAGCACCTGTCCAAATGCCAGTTTAACTCTGAGTGTCCTAAATCCTCAAAGCCATCCATCTTAACAAAAGGAAGAGAACTACCAAAGAGTACAGAAGTGGAAACATGATTTTTCTAAAAGGGTCTGAGTTAAGTCAGCTACGTGCATCAGAGGCACCATGAAGTTCACAGCAAAAAAACCCAGGCTGTTCAGTAAAAGTGCAAAGTCTCCAGTTGCGCAAGCACAGCAGAGCCTTGGTGAATGCAGGAGCACTGAGATCTGCAACTGGGATCTCCCACTGTTGGTGGGAGCCTGGCTTTGCCCCTCAGGAGGTTAGCAGGTGGTTTCCTCCTTGCTCACTTCTACAAATCCCAGCCATGAGATTTTTACAGGGGTGCCATTGAAACTGGGGCAAAACCACATCATCTGTGCCAAACTCAAAGGGCAAGCTGACCTCAGGGCTTTTCCACTTACTGGAGGGAGAAAATCTCCACCAGCTGGAGAGGGAGGGAAGATTTTACAAGCCTTTCCCCAGTTTGCCAACAAAATAATCAGCTTTTAACACTTCTCCCACAGCAACCAATGCAACTTCCCTGCTGGCACGGTCACCCATCCCTCCTGCACTTGGGACAGCCTGAGGTTCTCCAAACACTGGCTATGGAGAAAGTCACGAAAGCCAGTCCGTGCTCGAGTCCAGCTCCAAATAAGGCAGGTTGTGGCTTCGCAGAAAGTTACCCAAATCCAGCCTGGCGTGGCTTGTTCATTGTCTGAGGGCATAACGAAGTTTGTGTTTATCCTCTTGGGAGAAAAAGAATGCCCCCAAATTAATCAGTGCCACTCTTAAAGTGAAGGTCTATCAGTGGCTGCTAGGGGAGAAGGACCCTGAGTGATATCTGTGTTTCTGTGCTGGCTGGGAGAGGTAAAGGAAAAAGGCTGCAGCCCTTCTTGTTTTCCCCCTGCAAGACACATTGCTCTGCCCTCTGCACCTAGCACCCCAGTACACCCTGCCACCCAAGTGATGCCAGGGTGACACCAGCACCCGGAGCTGCAGCTGCTTTCCAACTAAATTTGCCCTAAAATCCCCAACACAGAATCAAAAGCAGGCTGCAAGCTATCCGAAAGATATTTTTCTATCATTTGGGAACATCAGCTAAAGGGACAGAGCCTCTTCCAATGCATCAAACCCACCCCAGCAGCGAGGTCTGCCCATAACAGCCAGCTGAACCAACTCCAGATGTTCCCAGTTTCATCCTGAATGTGCCCCGGCAACACCACACATCCCTCCCACACTGCCTGACTCCATTTGGTTTGTTTAAGAGAGCACAGAGGACCTCCGAATGGAAGCTTTCATCCAATAGCAGCTGGATTTCTTAAGAGAAAACTGCATTCACTTACTAATGAAAACAGGGTTCGGGCTACGATGAGTAACTTTTTCCATGAAAACCATACATCCTTCCACCACCAGAAGCACTGAATGGAATTAAGGCATCTTTCTTCCCAAAGGAAAGAAAACAAGAGCGAGAAAACCTTGTCAGCTCAGCACAGTAACCCTGCCTTCTACTACACCTTGCTTGGGATAATCTCATTTTTAATAAAACAACTTGTTCCAGATGTAAGTTTGGTATTTGCTTCCCTCCCCATCCTGTAACTGCTGCTGTTTGCCGACATGAGAGCCAAAAGAGCTCCAGCCACTGATGGCAGTGTCCTTCTCATCTCTAGGCTGCACATCCTTATATATATAACATCCTTGTTTTCTTCTGCTCTAGGTATCTGTGATCTCGTGCAGCTTACCCCACTGCTCTTTGCATGCTCAGCTTGTCAGACAGCAATGTTGCAGAGGCTGGAGCCATCACTCCTCACCATATACTCTAAGTGCCCATCACAGCTTTCCATTTATGTTTTTGGGACTGCTTTAATGAAAGCAATAATCTAAACACTGAAACTTCAGCAATGCCAGCAGTGCATCAGTCTTTGACCTCCCCAGCCAGCTGTCCTCCTGCCAGCACCACAGCACTTGCAGAGGCACATCATGAGTGCTCTCGACCTGAGCAGCCTGTTGGCACAGCAGAGGTGGCACAGCAGGCTCCAGCGTTTCCTCTTTACTGCTGTTTTCCAGCTTTCAGAGATTTACTGTTTCTTTCACAAATAGCTAGACTTTTCCAGCTGAATCCTGCCTGCCCATGGCTTGCTTTTTCAGGGATGCTGTTCCTGCTTGACACAACTGGGGGGAAGACTCCATCAAATGCTGCCTAGGGGAAGGAAGAAGCAGCATCTGTCCCCAAGAGGTGATGGGATGGTACCCCATATGACGAGGTTATCACCATATGGGCACCATGATTATGGCAGATGTGCAGTCCTGGTTTGCTGCCCCGTTCACGGTGTATGTAGTGAGGCTCCCTCCTGGACCGAGCCTCACCAACTGACATGCTGCTTACCCTAAAATTTTTCAGATCCAGCTGTGGGGCAAGAGAACAAGCCCATTTTTCACAACTTTGTCACTCCTCCCCTCCACAGGAAATTCTTATGATTTAGGGGTGCAAGGAATGGCACCATTCCCCCTTTTAATGTGGTGTATCCCATTTCTGAGCTGCCCCCATCTTTGCCTGTTGCTCCCCAGAGACTTGCATATGCCAGGACGTGCATCACCTCCCTGGTCCCTTCTGCTGCCCCCAGCCCTTTTTTTCCTGCTCCTTTCCCTCCACCCCCCTCCAAAATAGGTTTCCTGTCAGGGAGGAGAAGGAAGATGCCCTGGCTATAGGGCAGCTTGCTGGGCATGCCAAAGCAAAGCAGACATCCTGAAACTCAAGTCAGTGAACAAGAGAAGTGGAGGTGCCAGCAGTTTCACAATGTTGTATATTTAGCAGTGCCATTTCCCACGGCCACGACTGGTCCTGCCGCCAGGACATGATTCCCAACCTGCATGAGCCCAAGGGCCAGGAGAGGATCTTGCCCTGTTGCAAAAATGCTGCTGGCAGAGCCTGCACTGCGATGACTGTGAAATACCAGTTACTAACTAACAGGAAAACTTAATGGATTTTAGCTGTTTTACAATTAAGGATGATTGGAGATTTTTAACAGGTTTTCATGCTGCACAGGTTCACAGCTTCCCTTACACCACCTGGAAGCAAAGCCCTTTGTAGGGGCAGGACCCAGACCCCACTTGAGAAGCCCAGCCAGGACTTCCCACGACTCCCTCTCTAGCACAACCTGCAAAGCAGCTGAGATGGAGTAACACTGAACACCCCTGCTTTCAGGTATGGGGAACTGGGACACAGAAAGGTTTGCTGAGGCTGAAGCATCTTTCCATGCAGAAGCCCCTTGCATGGGCAGGTACAAATGACTAATTTGGGGTTGAATGCTTTGCTCCCATGTGATTTGGGGGTCACCAGATGGAGCAGCAGGCATCATACACTCTCAATATATGCAGTGTAAATAATGAAACATTGTTTTATTGCTGCACCCAGCATGCATGGGGGAAAAGCAAGGAGATAGAGACTCATAACCTGATGAAGATTACCTCTGAAAGGGCAGTACAAGCCCTTGCAAGAGCTGTGCTAAGACCTATACAGGTTCTGCACTACCAGCTTAAGGACCAAGGTGGGCAGGAGTGGAACAGATGCAACATGTACAGAAGTCTGCCTGCAACCTGAAACTTGCTTCCTGGAAAGCAGGTGAATTTCTTTACTGCTGCAATTAGCATGGAAGCACTGAAAGGGCTGGGGTGCAGCAAGGGGCTGGTGGCTGGCTGGTGGCCCAAAAATCCAGGAACTTTAGCTTCATGCTGCAATGGTCTCCATGTTATGATGGCAAGTCTTCATGCCAAAAAATCACTTGAAATTTTAAGTTGAGAAGTGCTTAGAGGTTGCCCCTGTGCTGCTTCTTGGGGTGGACTGTGGGATGCCCTGGAGACCTTTGCAGGGGTGGAAGCAGAGCAAGTGACACAATCAGGCAAACGCAGTTACAGTTTGACAGCCACACAAGATAAAAGCTTCTCTGCCGAGCTCGGCACAGGTACTCGCAAACAGCAGCGGCAGAGAGGACTTCATGGGAAGTGCAGACAAGGTCTTTTTTCTGCCTTCCACAGCCATTGCTCTCGACGGCTGCCAAAGGTCAGGCTGAAAGTTTGTAGGCCAGGCCTGCCCAGGAATTGGAGAAAGGGCATTTGGGAAGTGCCCCATGCTCTGCAGGCAGGAGGAGGAAGGTAGCAGGCAGCCCATGCTCTGCTCCCAGCAGCACACCTTCCAGCAGCGGCTATTAATAGAGCTGCCGGCCGGGCTGAAATTCTCCACTGGTGCCTATAGTTACCAGCCCCACAACACTGCAGAGCTTTTCAAAACAAGCTCCAGTGGAACACTCCCAGAGGAGCAGCATGCCAGAGGCCAAATAAAGCTTGATGCATGGGAGGAGAGTGGGAATCCAGCACCAAGATCCAGGAGTGGGGTCCTACTACAGGGAGCACTGAGCCTGCAGACTGCTCTCTGCCTGCCACATCCCTGCTGTGGACAGAAGTATTGCCTCACATGGTTCAACTGCCCTTGGCAAAGAGGAAAACAATTTCAGATATCGCTTTAGAATTAATTTTGCCCCATACATAAGCATTTAACTAAAATGGTAATACAACTGCTTTCCCTTCTAAATAGTACAGTGAAAGACACTTGTACAGTGCAGGATCAAAGCATTTCTCAAGGCATCATTTGCCAATGCTCTTGCAGGAGATAAGCATTATGGTGGTTGACAGAACAAAAACCTCAGGAAAACAGAGCAATCCCCTCTCCAGGCACCAGCGATGCTCCTCCCTTGTGGCTGCAGACCAGTCTGTTCACTGAAATTGGGTACCCCCTTAGGGCAGGGCACGTGTCTCTCTCAAAAACGTTCTGAGAGAGACGCAGAAGAGGTTTTGTAGGTGATGGTAGGACCGTGTTAATTTGACAGAGAGCTCAGAAACACACCCCAGAGAGGCATCAATGAGTAAATCTGAGCAAGTCCAGGGACTCAGCCTGCTAAGGAAACTTCTCCTTTGCCCTTCAAAGACAGGTATTCAATACCTGTAGGGTCAAACACGTGGAAATACGCTTGCCCTGTACACCATTCCAGGATACCAAACCCAAAATTCGTGGAAGAAGATGCTGGGCCAGCACCAAATCCTTGCTGCTTGCAAGGCTCTCTGCGATTCCCAGGGAGACCAATAACCAAACCTGCCAGGCACTATCACTAACAGCCTGCACCCAGATCAAGATGCAAGCTACTTTGTTAGTTCATGGAGCTATTTCAATCCCATGTTTCAGATCTGCATGCTACATGAACCATGAGATCTTCCATCCTTTGTTTAAACCTGTGAGCTGTGGTACACAGCCTCCCTCCTTGTCACACTGGGAGGGTCATGAGCTGCTCAGCAGAACTGTCACCATGGGACCACCACCACAGCAAGCTGCCATCTCCATCTCTCATCACCAATGCCAAGTATCTCTGTGTATGCTTTTCAGACTCCAAGGAACAGTCAACAGATTTGCCAGTGCTGCACAAGAAAATATTTAACTCCTCTATCCCTTCCCTTCTGATCACCACTGTCAAGACAGACTTCCACTTCCACCTTCCCTCTGCTCTTGCCTTCCCTCCTCGTTACAGCCAGACTGTACCAGACGTCCTCCACACAAGCAAGAGAAAGCGTTACACATTGCCTGGAAAATGGCATTAGGAGCAAGCTCCTCCTTTTAATTAGACACCTCTCTGGTAGGGCAGCCAGTGGTGCTGTAGACCTGGAAGGCTGCCACAGGCTGTATTAGCTAATAAGCTGGGCGATCCTTCTCCAAGCAAGTCAATTTCTCCTTGGTTATGTTTAATTACATTTTAAAATAGCTCACTAGCTTCCTTTGGCCTCCCCAGGGACTCTTTGCAGCGGTGGTCAGTTCAGCCCCACACACTGAGCTCTGCCATCGGATTCGGATAATTCAGGAGAGCAGTCAAAGACCAGCCATCTACTGAGAATGGGATGCAGAAGCAGCTCTACCCACCACATTCCCAGCCCAGCCCCACTCAGGGCTGCATGTCACACCAGCCAAACGGCCCAGTAATGGGTACAGTTACTGCTCCCTCTCGCAGGGCAGAGCATCCCCTCACTGCCAGCCTCCCCAAGGATTCAGGACAAGTTTGCAGCACAGAAAAGCTTTTGTCTTTCCAGTCCTGTGTTTTGCTAACCAGGTGAAGTCCCCAGGTGCCTCCTCCACCACTTCAGTAGGCAGATGCCACTGAGAAACAAATGGGGAGCCTTTCTCTCCTGGGATAGGCACCTGTTTGTAAGTGTGGTCTGTGCAGCAGCCGCTGCTCCCTTGACACTCACTGTGGACCAAGCATGTAACTTTGGCATCTTCTTCTCAAAATGCATGCACAAAGGAAAAGCAATCCCAAAAATCAAATAAAACTGAAACATCTTAGGCACAGAGGGTGAGGAGCAGGCAGAAGGGCCACCTTTTCCCTTTGCTTTTCAACATAGCAGCTCTGAAATTCCCCCTGCGCTGCCAGAGGAAGGAAGGGGGAGGAAGCCAGAGGGGTGTCAGTTTATTTACACTCCAGCAGGACAACTTAAAAAAGTTATCACAGTTTCTTTCTTATTTGTTAACACTGTTAAGGCTGAGAATTGCTTCCTTTCTTCCTCCTGAGCACTGGAGCAAGCTCCTGTGCAGCACAACATGGTGCCGGCTAAACTTTGGGCTCTGCCTCTTGCTTGTTTCTATAAACAGCACCCAACTCGGCACAGGGCAAATGATAAGCAAATAAGCACAAGTCAGCCCTTGCATGCTAACCAGCTGGCTGCACCACAGGCCTGCAAACACCCCATCTCACACCTCCCTGGGGTTAGGGGTGGTGTCCCAACACAGCCACCCTGCAGCAAAGGGAGCTCAGCACCGCATGCAGGCTCTAAATGCCACACCGTGAAAAGGACCATTATACTTTGGTGGCAACCAAATCATATCCCCCCAGCTGGGGATGCAAGGTTGGCTGCCTAACTTCACGGGAAACCTAAAATTCCCCCTGACTACCAGTGTAAAAAAACAACACAAAAGGGCTTGAAAACTTTAAGAGCTGGTGTTCAACCACTGTTCAGCTGGCCAGCCTCACAGAAAGCATTGTAAACGCTAACAAAGCCCAGGCTCACAGTCCACACAGGAGGTGGTCCAAGAGGACCAGCTATGGGTAAGTCCAGCACTGGGAGGTGTTTTGGGGAGCCAGTGGGTCCCAGTACACAGACACACCTCTTTGGGAGAAGCTGCAGCATCTCCCTGCAGTACTTGCAGGGAGCAGCCCCTAAGGGGTAGGACAGGGCACCAGAAGTCCTAACAGGGAAATTATACAGATTGGCTATTCCTCTTGGAAGCAAAATGCCCATTTATAGAAGATCAGCAATTCTGCAAACACAGATTGAGACAAGCAAATGAGCTTGCTGAGGAGCAGTGGCTGTTCAGAGCCTCCAGCATCCTTCCTGCCGCCCAGGAGACCCTTCCTCCCTCGCACGCACAGCGGCAGCTTCAGCGACAAGAATGGCAGGAAACCGGGACCAGAAGGGAAGAAAAAGCCCTGGGATAAGTGTGATAACTCAGAAGGAAAAACACTTCACAGACCACCCTACCCGACTCCATCCTGCCATTTTAAGGGTGGAGGAAAAGGTTAAAACAAACCAATGCAGAACTGTCCCACAATCATGCAGCTGGCAACGCATCAGGTATCAATTAACACCACTGTCGTCAGAGCTCGTCATCTCCCCCTCGGTCAGCGTTACATCCAGAAACAGGGCGAAGAGGCCTGAAATCAAGCCAGATTTGACAGTACTCATTCAGCTAAGCCCTAGGCCTCCCAGAGGTAGTGACTCCTACCAAGAGCTTCCCCATGCACCCCCAGGGAGGAGGCAGCAGGCAGAGGCTCCAGCCAGGCAGAGCAGCTCCAGGTGCCAAGGCAGGGTTTGCTCTGGAAGGCATCACTCGCTCCCCTTCCCACCTCTCCAGCCCTCCTCGCTGCGTTTGCTGCGCTGAACAAACGTTAAGAAAAACCCCCAAATCCTCGACAAGAGAGTGGGGTGTCAGACAAGGGGTGCACCCTGGCCACGCAACCAGTGCCCAGCAAGCAGTGCCATGCTCGGCAGGGTGGGGCTGGGCTCGCTCCGGAGAAAAACAGCATTTTGGGGAATGGAAAACAACCTATTTAAAACACGAAACCAGCAGCCTGCTCGGACACATCTCGTTGCCCCCGGGTGCAAGATGAGGGAGAAAGCGTCTCCTGCCAGCCAGCCCCGCGCTGTTTCTAACCAGGGCAAACCCGGTTTG
>NW_008676337.1:0-22458 GCF_000695815.1 Acanthisitta chloris
ATATGTATATGTATGTATATATATATATCTGAGGCAAAATTACCACACAAACGAGGTCAGATGTTGGTAACTAAAACTCTAATTTCTTCATTGAGAAGGAAAAGAGAGAGGCAAAAAGGAGGAAAGAAGAAAAGTGAGAAAAGCGCAGGGAGTAGTACAGAAAGTGAAGGATAGTCACCACCATGGACCCAGCAGCATCCCATTGGTCTGTGTCCTCTTTGGTGATAGAGAAAGGAGCTCTGAAGGAGCTTGCTAAAATGGCTGCTTAGATACTGTCCTGGAGCAGGGTATTTTTTGGCGGGTGTGTGGCAGTTCCCCCAAGGGTGAGAAACCATGGCACTAGTACATTCACCATGCAGAACCAGAATCATGCTACAGTTGCATCCTATCCTGTCCAGTTCCACATGTGAACAGGCTGTTGAGGAGTGTTGGGTGTCCCGTCCGGTGCTGTTGCTACCAGAGTGGTGGCTGGTGTGCAGAGTTCATTGGCTGTGGCTAGACACTCTTACCATGGCATTTACCAGGTTCTTGCATCCACAGACTTTTGCCAAAGAACAACCTGTCAAAACCAGGCAATGTTGAAACAAACATTTCTTAAAGGTCTTTCACACAGGGGAGTCTCAGCTCCGTCACCCAGAGTGTCTCCCACTCCTTTTCCACTGATCCTGATGTCTGCAGACCTGTTTCCTTTACATAACCTCTCTTCTCTGGCCACAATTATGTCTGTGCAATGTTTTTTTCCTCTTCTTAAATATGTTAGGTCAGAGGCATTACTACCATTTCTAATTGGCTCAGCATTGGCCAGCTGGCTGGCATTGGCTCCATTGGACACAGGGAAAGCTTCCAGCTGCTTCTCACAGAAGCCACTCCTGTAGCCCCTCTGCTACCAACACCTTGCCACACAATACAAAAAAAATTATGTCTTTTTTTTTTTCCCCAAGCATATTGAACATCCATTTTTGCTCATGACCAGTTTTGATGGGTATTTGTATATATCTCACTCTTATGAAGTGAGATATATAGTCAAGAAAATTGCTTCCTTAATCTTCCAGCATGGCACACTGGGAGAAAAACAGTCAGCAATACATTTTAAGTTCTTCAGTTGTGAAGAAGTCCTTATGCAATGAAAGCTGATGGAGATTACTCATCTCTCCTAATCCTAAAGAAGGATGAACAGGAAGATTACCCAGTCAAGATAAAATTGTAATTTTAAGAGGCCATATAAACAGCAAGAAGGTAACTATCTCTGTCAGCCTTTGTACCTTACCAGGTCTAATAAAATGCACTTATCATCTCCATCCATATATATGTATCTGTAAAATGTACAAATTATATATATAAGAATGTAATTCATTTTAGGATATGTGTCTATAAGTAGATATAAATGTTCATTTTGCCAGAGAAGTACCATTCTGCAGGACATTTCACAGCTTCTAACAAGAGACTGACCATGTCACAGGGACCTTAGATTTTAAATGAGCAAGACAGATTGTGTTAAAGGCAGAGTGACTTCCCTCTTATCTTTCAATATAGCAGGAGTGGGTCTAAGAATAACCCACCAGGACACCTGGAAGGACATATTTCAATTGCTTATATCCTATAGCTCTAAAGACATCTACTCCAGTACTCAAGATCTTTCCCCATTTTACTTCTATGGCATTCACTGTTTTTTACAGCAGACAAGATTAAGAGCTTTCCTAGAGTTACCAGCATGATTTTTTTGTCTGGATTTATTTAAATTATGCTTACACTACAAGAAAGAAACCATTTAGCCTGAAAAGAAGAATCTTAGATAATATTTGTACAGTAGACTTAAGGTGACAGACTGAAACAAGTTTGCTATCTAATATCCTTCTATTTATCTAGTATTTCATAGAACATACAAAGGCATTATTGCAACCCTAATGAAAACTCTTGGAGTCACCATGAGCCCTCAGAAATGGATAAAGCATTATTGCTTTGTTGAAGTTCCCATGCAGGGTCAAAATTTACTATGAAAAGTAGAAGTGTAAATCAGTATTTTTCCCTATCTCTCTAAGCCACAGACTAGAGGTCACCTTAAGATCTATGACCAAACTTGAAATCCAAAGCAGCATTAAAGCAAAAATTTTCTCCATTTAAAGAAGGCAATACATAAGTTTGTCAGCAGGCAGTAGTGAAGTATATTTAAAAGCTGTTTCATAAATACAAAGTTATCTAACTGGCATAAGGATGTCATTTATGTTTTTGCTTAAAGCTTCCATGTAGACTTCTGCTTTTACTAGAAGGCATAAAAGAATATGACAGGCAATCTACATCTAAGCATCAGGACCTCTTCAATTTCTTATTTTCATATTTATCTTTCATGGAACTTAGTCCTAAATTGTAATCTTTTCCTTTGTTTTAATTTGAAAAAGCAAGTAATTCTTCCAGCCTTTCATAATTGGATTATTTTAGGTATGCCATCTTAGAAGTTTTATTTTCCAGAGAGTGCTTAATTTACCTGTAACAAAATTCAATTTCTTCTAAATCCTTGAGGATCTAGTGCTTTTATGAAACTTATCTAAATAAGATACATCCATCAGTATGCCATCACTAACTAGATTATGATATTTTTTAACAAAATTATTAGCAATGAGGGAAATAAATTGCTCTCTATCTTTTTGAGTGCATCCCATCTTCTATTAGGACTATCATTAGGTTTATTAAATGGCTTCTCCAAACTTTTGACGTGAAGAATGTCCTTCATTAAGAAGGGGTTAGAGTGTCCTTTATCTGAGGAAACAGAGTCTTGCAGATTATATGATTAAAATTGCATGTGATCTGACTGCACTGAATGATCAAAATTTTCCTTGGTTTGAAGACATGATTTTTAGACATAACTAAGACATATTCTGTTCATGAGCAAATATTGGGGGATTGTTTCACTTTTGACACAATGGAGTTAGGTTAGCATGAAACCCACAGACACTTCTGAAAAAGTGTAGCAAATGGTACAGTTCCCTTTAATAATTTTTGTATGAAATTTCAGCAACACTGATATTTGAATGGCAATGTTTCATATTGAAGAAACAACTTAACTTCTAATAATGTTTATACAAAACCTCCAGATGAAAATCTGTTTCTGAATTATTACCTAGTAAATCCCAAATTAATCCTATGCTTTCTTAACATAAAATGTGTAATGTATAAATGTTTTGGAGAGTTCCTGGTCAGCATGTGAAAATACTTTGTAGTCTCTCACTCAAAATTATTTCCTTTTGTTCATATGGGAAGGTTTCACTCAGGCAGCAGGGAATTAAACTGTGTTTCCAAACTCAAGACAAGCACTTGTGTGATCTAGCTGCTAGCAACCTGACCCTCAAAATCAGGTCTCTTCAGGGACTTTTGTTTCAGTAACTTCAGCATCTGGTAATGCAGATGTCTACATTAGAGATAGACACTCTAGGCTCCTTCAGGAGAGGAGAAGGATCAAAATGCTCTAAAAATATGATTGATTTGAACCATTTTACACATTTCTGTTTGGGTAACTGAAAACACACTCTGCAAGTGCTCGTTTTTTCTCCATTGACTGTAAAGTAGTTCTACCAACTCCAGTTCTTGAAAGCTGAATAAACATCTATAACAGATGCCTATATTTCCCCATAAGATTTACAGGAGGAGCATCAACCTTTTTTCATTCTCATAGAGTGTTTGTTTGGTAGCAGGGCAGGTTTGCAATACCATTTGCATAAATCCATATCTCACATTCTCACTTGCAGAATTGCAGTTTGCAGAAATGTGTTAGGAAATTCTCAACAGACAAATCCAAGCAAAGACATGATGGAAATCACTGTTCAAATTAAAAAACTATATTGCTGCATCAGATATGTATAGCACAATATTTACATTTCCAGTAATGTCACAGGATGGAGGAAAGGAACAGCAGGAAGCTAAATCCAAAATCCTTGCACGTCTTAAGGTAGTTAAGTAATTAACCTCACATTTAAGTCATTTTCCATGTAAATATGGATATTAATTACATAGGTACAACAGAAGTATTGCAGGAAGCAGGGGTAGATCTAAGCCTTAAATGTTTGGCTCTGTAAAATATATAAAATATTTTTCAAGATGGCATGGAATTAGGAGATTAATATTAGGTGGGGTCTTGGATTTCTCACAGAGAGCAGTTGCAAAAAAAAGATGTTTTTTCCCTGAATTAAGCAGTCTATTCATTTCACACAGAATATCCCCTATCAAACAATATTATTTAGATTAATTAATTGCTACTTTGATTTATTGGTTTTATTTTAAATTTTGCTTCTCCCTGGAACACAAAATTTCTCATTTTTCCACCAGTGAACAAGAATTGGCTTAGGAACAATTTTACAAAAAAAGCCATGTTATTTAAAAGAAGCATCTTAAATGCAAAAGTTGTGCAAAGAAGAATCTCTGATAATGGAAACAAGCACTGCAAGTGATTAAAAATTGAAAGCATCCGGGAAAAAGCAAATTAACTGAGCTTCTGGAGTGAAGAGACTTGATCTTTAGGGTTTAGAAACTGAATTTCCCTCTTCTTATTCCCTAATAAAGCACAGAGGCCGGACACTGTAGCTTACTTTATTTTCCATATATTTTGTTCTGAGTTTCAGTTACTTCTTTTTGGGGTTTATATGAAGATATCCAAATCCCTGCCCAGGAAAAAAAAGAGAGACTGTTCTGAATACCCTTGACATGGTTATGGGTAAAACTCAAGAGGAAACAATTAATTTTGTTCAATAATTATGTCTGATTAAAAAAAAATACAATGGTTATATAGAGAGAATACAAAAGTGAAGAATGATATTAACTCAGAGAAAATATTTTCACTGCCTGCTCAGCTGTAATATTGTTATCAAACAATTTCATCAACAGAAGGGGTTTAGTCAGCTCATCTTCTCTATGTCTTATAGCAAATGCTGATCTGAAACCAAGGAGAAAAAGGGATGGAACACCATAGCCTGGAGGTAGACATTGTTTATATTACTGCCTTTATTATTGCTTTCAGATAAACTTGAACAATTCACTATGTCGTACAAGTTCAGACCAAAAGGTCATGTTAACCCTCAGATCTTACTCGCCTGTGTTTGCAAAGAGAGAGAGGTGAACATTCAGGAAGTTGAAAGTTCTAAAAACTAAGCTAGGTCAAGGTTAGACTACAGTGGGATATTGCATCCAGCTTTGACACTGCAGTACAGAAAGGATGGTGATAAACAAGAAGACTGTAGGGGACTGGAGAATTTGCAACTCTAAGGATGGAGACCTAGTCTTATTGAGCCAAGAAGCACCTAACAGCATCCCCCAAATACCTGTGGGGAGGCTATCAAGGAGACAGATCCAGGCTCTTCATCATTGTGTATAGTGGGAGGATGGGAGACAACACACTTAAGTTGAAACAAGAAGGGCTCGGGTTGGATAGAAGGCAAAGCTTTCCATTCTGAGGCCAGTCACATTGCCCAGAGCAGTTGTGTGATCTCCATCACTGGAGAGTTTCAAGACCAGACTGCATAAAACTCTGAGCTACCTGTTCTGATCTTCTGATCCTGATTGAAGATCAGGGTCCTCAGACCCATTCCCATATGAGTTTTCCTGTGATCTTATGACTCTAGAAGAAAACAGAAAAAAACCCAACAAACACCCACAATTTGGAATTAAGTTCTGCATTTGAGGTATAAGCAAAGACAATTTCTCCCTCAGTTTGTTCTTTATTACGTTTTTGGAAACAGATCATAGTTTACCTTCACTCTGAGTAACAACATTGCATCAAAGAATTGGTTTTATGACATTCTGCTTCAAGATGTTGCAGTGTAGCTGGTGAGTAATGTCAATAATAAGAATTACTAACAACAACAATAAAAATAATAATAATAGCAATAAATAAGAGAAACAAGCACCTTTAGCTTAAAAGTTTTTACAGTCAATGTCTAAATCAGCTAATTATTTTATCTATATTGACTATAAAATGAATTTCTCTGAACTCAGCTGAGAGCTCATCTTTGTCACCCCATCTCCAACTGTTATCACTTAGATCTCCATCTACACATGTGCTCATGCAGTTGGTAATTCCTTACACATAAAAACAGTTAGAAAGGGATTTTAATGAGAATACAGAACAGACTATGCTCACAGTCACAGGACATGGCCACATACACACACTGACCAGAAATGTTTACACACAACTCTCCCCTTTTATCCCTTCATCTGTTTTCTTATGCTTGTTTCTCTCCCACCCACCTTGATCCCTCCATTTTCCACATTTGGTTAATTCCCCAAGCATCCTCCAGTAAGCTGTGTGCTCCTGAAATGTTCTTCCCAGCGCACAATGTGTCCCACAAGCAGTGACACCCGCCCCTCCATCCTTTATCTTGCAACATAACAATACATATTTGCAAGGATGAGAGCTAGAAGGACATGATTTATCATCAAAATGTTATAGTTTATTCCAAAAGACATTGACATTTAAGTGCTGAATCATATGCTATATACAAATCAGAATAGCTTTCAGTGATTTCAGTGTATTGTCTCTTTAAGTGTGCCTTTACTTCAGCTTTACCATGCTGTGAAAATTTAATTTTTATATTCCATTTTTCAGGCATTGGACATGACTACATAGAAATATTGTCAATATATATAAAGCTACATGAAAGTTATTTCTCTTCAACTCACTTGTTAAAAACTTTCTGGATTACTGTATGGCAGAACAGTTATGTGATTATCAGGTTAGGTATGTATTACTGGCATGTAACATCCATAAAGTCTTCACAAGGTTTGTAAATATTTTTCCCCGGTATTTCACGATGAATAATACTCTTTTGTCTCAGATTCCCATGAAGTCATAAGAGAAAAAGAATTTATTTTTTTTAAAAAAGGAAGAATGCATCCTTTATTTTTTTAATGAAAAGACAATAAAATGTGTCTGGGAAGCTTTCAACCTTGTGATTTTTGGCAGTTTTTCTTTCCTTTTTTCACTTCCATTTACAATCAGTTCAATCTATCATTTCAGAAGGTGACAGTTCTCTTTTTCCCACCAAGCAAAACCAGAAAACTCCAAGCACCTAGATAATAAATTTATTTTTCTCTTTGCTTGAACTCCACTTGAAACTTCTTGGTCTGAGAGTTACATATCGCTCATTAACAATGATTTTGTGGTATCACTTTACAGCTGACTTTGTTCTGACACATAAGATCAGAAAAGCCTGAGCCTAAATGCTTAAGTCATAAATTTTAACTGCCCTTCAATTTAAATGCTTCCTGAAGACTTTTCTCCATTTGGTGATTTGTAGATGCCGGGGTTTTTTTTCCCCGCTGTTATTACATTGCCCTCTAGAAATGCTGACAAAGATTGGCTGCATGAGTTCACCTTGTGTCAGCCTTTCATACTCTTCCAATTTGAAATGTTTCTGTTGTCATTACCAAGAAAGATTCAACATATGTAGATGCATATTCTACACACTATTATGCTTCCAGCAACCAAATAATTTCTTTTATCATGTCAGCTTTTTCAAAGCTATTAGGAGGTGCCAGTCTTTGCATGTAAGAACCAACCCGCTCTGTGTGACATAAAGACTATAGGAGTGTCAGTTTTGGGTGTGTCTGTAGATTCCTGTTGACCTGTAGACACTGCACAAACCAGGCAGGAGAAAAATCCTCAAACCCCAGAGTGTTCATGGTTTCTGAGGATCTACCAGTCACAGTTTATAAAATGTGAGTGTTGACAAGTATGTTGCAGAAATTCTCCATTTTTTCAGTTGCTAAGATGCTTACATGGTACATGTAAGGCATGACCAGAAAAAAACCCATCACAGTGAAGCAAGATTTCAAAGCTTATAATCACACCAATAACATCTCACCTAGGATCATGCTCTAAAACACATGCTAAGGTATGTATGGATAGGTAAAATGTCAGTCTGAGCCTTCCCTGCCCAAACCCAGCATACTGTATGAACAGGGAATAGGGTTACTATGGAGGACCTATGCAGAAGATGGATCTAGGGCAAAAACCAGTTGCTTCTGGCTGAGTAGTCTCATGGCAGAAACCTAATGTGCAACAATGCTTGTTATTATTATGCCAGGAGGAAATCAGGATTAGTCAAATGTTAGAATTCTGTGAAGTTTCCTTAATTCACTGACATAATACTTGTAGTGGGAAGTGCAGCCCATGATGTTCTCGATTCTGCTGTGGGATTAGTTTATACCAAAATAATAGCAACTTAAATACAGGGCAAAATAAATGAAGAAGTAACAAATTATGTTTTAACATGATGAGACAGACAGGAGGAGAGACCTAGAGGCACATTTTGAGTCCTGCATTCAGTTTTGAGCCCCTCACTACAGGAAAAACAATGAAGTGGTGGAGGATGGTCAGAGAAGGGCAACAGTGCAGGTGAAGGGTATGGAGCACAAGTCATATGAGGAGCAGCAGAGGGAGCTGGGGTTGCTTAGCCAGGAGAAAAGGAGTCTCAGAGGGGACTTGATCACTCTCCACAACTTCTTGAAAGGAGGCTGTAGAGGGGTGGAGGGGAGTCTGTTCTCACAGGTAACAAGCAATAGTATGAGATGAAAATGTTTCAAGTTGCACCAGGGGAGGCTGGGATTGGATATTAGGAGAAAGTTCTTCACTGGAAGGGTTGTTAAGCATTGGAGCAGGCTGCTCAGGGAAGTGGTGGAGTCACCATCCCTGCTGGTATTTAAAAGATGTGTAGATGTGGTACTACTCAGGACATAGTTTAGTGTTGGGCTTGGCAGTGTTGGGTTAACAGTTGACCTCTGACCTTAAGGGTCTTTTCCAACCTAAATGATTCTATGTACAGGAGTGATGGCGGTCATGGGGATATTTGTGACAGGGCTGTTTAGACAATTAAAAGATTTGAGGAAAAAAATAGGAGCAAAGATAGCAAACTGCATTATGGAGAATGAAGATTATGGGGCATGTGAGAGAATCAGAGACGAGGCACAAGATCAACAGTAGTCCTTAACTTGGTTAAAAAAATATAATAGAAAGAGGGACAAGGAGAAGCAAGGGAAATGATGACTGAAGCCACAGCTCCTATATAGTAACACTTTTCTGCCTATGTGATTTATTTTTTTGCAGACTATAGAAGGCTGTGGAATGCAGTCATGGTCTTCCATCTGACTAGTAGGAGTAGTGTTGATAAGAATATGAACACTATTTGTGATCTGGTAGCATGCAAGAGCATCACCAAGATTCAGCAACTATCTGATGCTATGAATATTGCAGATAAATTCACAAAACAAGCACTAGTGCCATAGATAGCTCCTGGCTGGCCCAGATACAGCAGACACCAAGATAGTATAACAAATGAAACTAGGAGAATTGATCAGGAAAGCAGCAGTCACAGCTACTTATAGTTCAGTGACTCAGAAACAAATTCTGCTCACTCTACAAAACTTTCAGTAAGAGGTGTATAAATGGACGTTGTGGTTTCATATCCCTATTACTTCACAAAGAGTATCATCCTACTGGGATAGCTCAACATCTCCAGTTCTTCTCAGAACTACTGAGCATTTGTAAATTATTCAATTATAGTTTCTATTTAACCAATTAATAATTTCTGATCCATAACTGAAAATAGCAATAACTTTTGATGACTCTGTAACAACACATCTGACTTCTCAAGAGGGTTCTGCACTTCTATCTCTGACATAGATTTCTCTACCCATTCAAGTTCTTATGGTGCTATGAGCTACATGAAATTAGTTTCCCACAACAGGAAATGTGGAGGAAAACAATGTTCCTTATATTCCTGCAGGAATTGAAATGAATGACATATTAAGCATTTTCAGCCTCATAAAAAACCTCCTAGATTTGACTAAATCTGAGCTTTGAAAATATTTATTCACATATAGCCCACTCATGTAGAATTAGTATAAAATATTGACAAGTCTTACAACATTTTGCTTTTAATTTAAGAAAAAGGCCTTTTTTCTTTTACTATTTTTTATTATTATTCCTCCATCCCCACCCCCCCAAATGCAATAATTCAAATCATAGAGGAAAACAATTATCCCTTTTGAACACCACAAACAAGATTTCTCTACTCACCCACATGTTATTAACCATTAAAAACAATAAACTAAAACCAGTGCAGTACTTTACAAGAAGGAGATATTACTTCTGTTGTCACTTAATGTACCATTTAAAGCAACTAATTCTTACCACAGCATATCATATTGCCTCTGAACCAATGATCCTCATGCCTGAATTTACAACCAGGCACATTAACCTTAGACCTCATCTTACCTCAGAGAACCTTATTCATTTCCTCTAAGAAGCACATAAACCTTTCAAGGACAGTTAGACTTAAAATGTCACTTTCGATTTTAAAGTTGGCAGCTTGAAAATTGCTTTTACTAGGGAGAATTAAAAGTTTTTTTGATTTTTTGAAATGATTTGGCATCATTCAAAGCTCATGGAGAACAATGGCTTTTCTCTAGAGAAGTAAATTAAGGCAGATTCTCAGTTGCTGTAAAGTAACTGTTTGAATGTCAAGTTTTACCACTGGTGGAGCTGGTTGAGTAGCTTCCATTTCTATAAAATACACCATTTAATGAAGATAAGGCTGTTGACTCTAACTAAATATTTACAGAGCATTTATCACCAGGAATCTGGAACAGCTAACTGCCTGGTTTATATATTCAGAAACACAAGTATGCAATTTCCTGAGCGCTGAAGCACTGCCTTCAAGCAAGCTTCTTTGGAATGATGAAGTGTGCTGGCCTTATGCAAAACCTACTCTGGTCTAATTTCCTCATTTGACAATTAAAAAAATCTGATAAATTTTCATGATATGTTCTGATATAAATGGACATCCTAGTTAGAGATGAAGCTGTGTGATACAAAGGGTTCTGTGATGAATGAAAAGATGTATATTTCTTGTGGAGTAATATGAAATTGAAGAGGGAGGCATTTATTTTCTGAATTGTTTGGCAGCAACTAGATTCTTTTTTAAGCATCCTTGAATGGCCATATGCACTATCTTAAAGACTGGGTGGGGGTGAAGTGGGACTAATAGGCGAAAGTTGACTGTCATCATATTACAGTCTACATGAGAAAAATATCCAAAGGTCTCAGGGTGACTTAGGACATGTCTGAGAATTGTCTCCTCACATCTTAGACAGCTGCCGTTTTAATCAAATCTTTGGGCTTCTTAGAGGGGTTCAGTTCAGCAGAAATAAAACTAAGCTACAAAGAAATGTATCCAGTCACTTGAAAGTAGTTTCTAACTATTTCTCAGTTTCCACAGCCCACATTTATAAAGTCATCAAAAGTCATGTGTAGTACATTTTCAGTTTTGTGTGATACACCTTGCACTGGGTGACAGGGATCTCAGTGTTCAGAGGTTCCCTGTAAATCCTGTGGCTTGCTGGGAAGCAGAGTATCTCATTGGTTTTCATCACTTTGGAATAATTTTTCTCAGTGGGAAAATTATTCTGTATCCTCCTACTTCTAAGTGTCTTCTTATTCCCTCTGAAGAATCTACTTCTGCATGTAGTTTTGGCTAACATTGAAGAAGAGTTTCTAGATCTTGCCATGAGTCTGATCCAGTCTGGCAATTTCTGTGATCCTCCTAAAGAGATAAGGACATATTTAAAATCTGGCACTTGGATTCGTCTCATATCAGACTGTGCCAGTTTTAGATGACGAATACTGCAAAAGCATTAATATCAATAGTGGTCATCAAAGAGATTTCAGTCTGTGACATGCAGTTTCACATTTTTGCTGGTCTCCTGGATGTGGGTTAGTTTGGATTGCCTTGTTTGGGTTTTTTGGTTTGTTTATTTTTTTTGGTTAGTTGGTTGAGATTTTTTGGTAGGGGGTTGGTTTGGAATTTTTTCAAGTTACAATTTAGGAAAGTTTAGCATACATAGAATCTGATTTTAACAGAAAAAAGAGAGAAAAATGAAATTATATTAGGACCTCATGTTCCCCTTTTGAGTAGTTAGAAAAGCCGGAAGAAAATTGCTCTTTTGAAAATCTTGCAATGTGCTGGCTGTATAAAAAATTGTTATATAATACATGCAAGCATATATTTTCCTTTGATTCTTGTTAGACCTAAAAAGGGAACATCTTATATAACATGTATATCTGCAGAAGTAGATTATCCTCTTCTTGTAGTGGGGTTTTTTTTCCTTGCAGACTGAAGGAGAGCTCCCTTTTCATCATAATTAACTGCTGCAAAGTGGAACACTGGATAATTAAAAACATTTCTTTCTTTTTTTAATGAAATTATTTCTCCCCAGAGGCTAAACAGAACATGATGTGAATATACACATTTTTCTACAGATCTTGTTTAGCTGTGTATATATAGACTCCGTATGAATTGATATAGCCAGGAAGAACATTCTGATCAGAGGTATGTGGTGAAAGATCACCTCAGAATTAAATGTATGTCAAGCCTGAATCTTCTTAGTAATTTTCTAAATTACATTAGTGAAGAATATACTGCTATTCTATAGTTTAGAATTTTTAAAAATTTAAATCTCCTCCCTGTCTCCTCTGGATTATTAAATGTTGATGACATTCTAGGCAGTGTACTTTCTCAATAAAAATTCAAGTGCATGCAGCAATAGCTTGTCTTCCTTTTTAAAATAGGACAAAAACACTTGATGTAAACTACATAAACTATTTCATTCTTCAAAATAGCACATTCTTGTAAGGATTCGTAGACAGCTAATGACACTGATCTTTAGTCTTAATTTGATAAAGGAAATATCTTACCTCAGAGCAAACTGAGTAACTTAGGGGTTATTTTTTCTCTGCTGCATTATTAAAGTTTTGTTCTGAGTTAGCACTTAGATGACTCAGTCAGAGACTTAGATTTGTTTTCCTAGATATGTTACAAAAAAAAAGAGAATGAAAGATATACTGCATACACAACAGCTTGTGTTGCAGCAACAAACATTTTTGTCCCATGTTTTTATGTTTTTACTGTTCCATGTGCAAGTTATTTCTCTTCTAAGTGAGTGTTTTTGTTCATCAATTGATTGAAGGGAAATTGATTAGTAAGTGGAAGAACCAGGAAAACAAATATATTGAATTAGTTTCCAGTGAGTGTAATTTTAGACATCGATTTCATATCTTGTTTAACTTCAAGTACAGATAAATATTATGTTACCAAAAAGTAATGAATGTAACAAACAACATACTATTAATATTTGCTGTTTTCAAAGGTTAAAATAAACTCCATTGATGAACAAAATGTTAAAAATTATTGAGGTAATAGTTTGATAACCTTTTTATTATTTTGAAAATGTCATTAAATTACAAAACCCAAAACATTGGGTAAAGAAAAAAACCCACATAAACCTTGTCTAGACTGTTATAATTATGATTTTTGCCACCACTAATATGAAAAGGTATCATAGAGTTCAAAAAAGCAAGATTGTTATGACAATTAATTGGGAGACAGTGGCATAAAATATAAGACAGGAAACAGAATTTGAATTTACATCTGGCTTTTTTACTAAACCTTGAATGAGGCAGTTCTCCCACATTTCTCCGTCCTCAAAGAAGGGAAATTGATGCTGATTTTCATTTTTCATTCATTCACAGATCAAATGTGTTGTACAAAGACTGAAGTTTGAGGACGTCCCTCTTTGGGTCAAATACCAATTGCAGTGGAAACACAGGACCCATCTAATGTCATTAATGTTGATTTGTCAAGTTATTTGTAGAACATGCATAAGAGATATCAGAATCTGACTCATTTTAGCACTAAACAATAGAATGCTTAAACATCATAATGCTTTCCTATGATTGATGTAAATATTATTCTACCAGCTATATATACTATGCTCCCTTAGAGCTTTGAATGAAGAGCCCATTGAAATTCTTTTCCAGTTACCACTGAGAGTTTTATCCAGTCTTATCTGTTACATCTTCATGAGAAGATTTAAATAAAATGGCTGACTAGAATAACAAATTTCTCCTAATACACTGACATTTCATTAATGTGACTTATGCTAAAATCAAGACTGTGGCCATAGAACTGAGATGACATTAGAAATTGTCTGTTCTAATTGTCTTTATTCTATAATAAAGAAATATAAAACACGTTTAAAAATATTTCTAATTATCACCTGTTAAATATCAACTTTTTTAAAGCTTGCTGACATTAAACAGAAAGATATGTTTGGTCAGTTTCTTTGGCAAATAAAAAATGTAATCACTTGCTACTGTGATCCAGTAAGGAAGATGAAGTGTAGAAAAAGCCTACTGGATCTGCAAGTGGTCTTTGAACAAACAATTACAAAAATGCACTAAACTCCTAGTACTTCTGGAATAAGAACACATATTTAGGATAGCAGATGCCTAACCAGCTACATTTCTCTAGGAAAACCATTCCAGTGGCTTTCAAAACCATGGCCAATAAACAAGGAAACAGAAGGATGATACTGAGAAAACCCTAGGAGTTTAATTAAAGTAAGTCATGAAGAATGAGAAAAAACCCTGCTTTTTTCACAAAGAAAATCATGTCAGGTTTGGAGAGTACATGATTTGAAAGTCTGAGATGCTAATATTACTATTACAAGCAGCTAATCAGTTACTGCCATCTACAGAGCTAATCTCACAGCTCCACACTGATGAGGAAGTTTTATGCATTTGGTGTAGCAGGAGTACTCTGCAGGTCAGATTTTCCTCCCTCCAATACCAGAGGACATCTTACTACTGATTTTAACAAATGCAGGCACACTGTGCCCAATTTATGATCCATTAGTTTGGCCCTGCACAGGAGAGTTAACCTGACATATTATTGTCATTCCTGTTCCAGAGACCACTGAAGAAAGCTAAAAAGTACTTTTTACATTTATATAAATATATATTTTAATTTGATAGAAGACTAGTCGAAGTTGAAAGACCTTTTTTTCTTTATTCCCACAGTTTTTCTTCAGTCTTAACTTTCTTTTTAAAACTGAAAATACTCTAGGAATCACATTTGCAAACAACAGCTTCCAAAAATATTCACACGCCCACAGTGAAGTTTGCTTGAATTTTCAGAGCCCCTGAAATAAGAGCTCTGTTGATCAGGTGTTTGTGTAAGTAATAGTGACAACAACATCATCATCATTACTAGAGCTCACTACAGCACACTAGAAGGGACTAAGAAGACCTAAATTTACATTTTTAGTATTTTTGACAAAAGAAAGAATATCTTTTTCACAGATGGTATAGAAATAAAATTGGGTAATAATACTGAAGTATCAAAGACAGAAACAGCATAATGATTTTCATTTTCTCAAAGGGGTGTATTCCAATTTTTGTTAAAGTGATTCCAATAAATATTAAATGCCTACAATATATTTCACCAGATGCTTGTAGTATATTGAAATACACAGCACAGAAATGTAATGGTATTTGGAAAGGAGCTGTCTGGTTACAGCTACATCCTACAATGAAGGTTTTCTTCTTGGAAATGGATGTGAATAATTTCTTTTCTCTCAGCTATGATCTCTGACTACAGTAAGGTTGGGAAATATGTCATAAAACTTCCAAAGCTGATAATTGGTTAGGATAATGGATTTAATCTTGTTGGAAAGTACTTTGTGAATTTAAGTTGCAGAGCAAAGCACTCTTGTATTTCCCTTTCTAGCCAAGAAAATACATGTCAGACCAACACAGGAGCAGAAGCTATTGCCAGTTGTGTCAGAGGGTACTGGGCTTCAGTGTGGCACCTGTCAACACAGCAGATGCACACATCTCACTGAACCGAGCTCTGGGAAAGGCAGGGGACTAAAGGGTTACATTTCTCTTAACATCCTGTTGTGACTGTGTACCATAGAATCATAGAATAGCTAGTGCTGGAAGTGACCTTAAAGACTATCTCATTCCTATCCTCCTGCCACGATCAGGGACACCTTTTGCTAGACTAAGCTACTCAGAGCCCCATCCAGTCTTGAACGCTTCCATGGATAACCACTTCCAAGGAGGTTTACATAACCAAACCCAAGAGCAGTAGCATTTCTTCCCAAGAGTGAGCAGCTATTTGCACACTAAAGAAAAACAGCATGAAATATATGCATGCCAGCACCACCTAGTGATGTCTACCAAATCATTGGTTCCTTGATATTCAGAACTCAGAAGAAAGCTTCCCATCTGTATGCACTCCTGCACCAGAATGCCCACAAACACCACTCTATGATCTTTGAGAGGTCTTTGAATTTTGTGTCTTAATCCCATTTTTAAACACTCCAGGCTTGCATGTTTTCAATTAAGATCTTTCATCAAAATGCTGGTAAATGTATCTGAACTTACTGAAAGATACATGATTGATGAGTACAGCTTGAAGTAGTGTAGCATTGTACTCTCAGTACTTTAAAGGTGTTGGCTGTGTATCTCAGGGGATTTTGCCTGGAAGCTAGTTTTTGAAATGTTCATTCACAAGTTATTAATTAGTAAAAGCCTGATGATGACATTGAAAGATGTCTAAACTTTACAAAGACCTTGAACATTCACGCTTACAAACAATGAAATTTTAGACTTTTATTTTGGTTCACCTAATTTTTTCATTACAAAAGAAGCTCTGTTATTATCTGGAGCAAGCTTAATTTATTTTTATCCAACAGTGATATTACATGAAAAGAATACAGGTGAGGACAGAAGCATTTTCTCATATTAAACAAAGGCACTGTATTTCACATTTCAGCAGGTCCAGCAGGCATGATGCCAACAAAAGAGTTACCACATGTAGATCAGACCTGATACATCACAGCAAAAAATTTTTTCAAAGAACTTGGGAATACTGCCCTGATAGAAACAAACATTCAAATTAAAACAGATTTCTTCTGGTATGAAATAGTGTTCCAAGTAAGAACATTGCCATAGCAGATGAAATAGAAAGCATTTCATGATAGCACGATGAAGAAGCAGCAAAGAACATGGTACCAAATTCTAGTTTACTTTAGACTGGAAGAGTAAAGAGATCAAGTAAGAGTTGCTTTCCTTGCAACAAGGATAAATGAAGTTCACACATAATCTCAGGGTAGGTCACACTAGTGTGCACAGCTGATGACAATGTCCCTTAGTACATGGCTACAGAAAGAGGAAATGGAGACTGGAGTAATTAATTACATTTGGAGATGGCTCTAACATTAGTCTACACTCTTTACATTTACTCATAATTGTTGATTTCACTGAAGATTCTTCTATCTTCCAATGTGCTTCTTGCATGGGAATTTTGGCTCCAATTTTCTGCTGGTTTTGAACATGTGGATATGACCTACTTCGCAGATTATTACAGCTGCTGCTACACACATATTAAAGCTATTATTTTTCACTTTTGGTCCTCAAAAGTCTCACAAATATGTCATAGCCTTAACTCATAATATCCACTGAAATCACAAAGAGAAGGAAGACTCTGTAATGTATTGTCCATGGCAATTCACCTTCTTTTTCACCACACATCTCCACAGTCTCAGACTCCCTATACTTTCTGTAATATATGAATGTTATACTGAAATCCACTGGCTGGTTGTTTGATGTGTAAAGACAAAACTGACAGCAACAGCAGCCACCTCTTCCTGGCCGGAAACACCCAATAATTTCTTCTTTTTATCCCATACTCAAAGTTCTACTTAACAGAGATCTACTTGGCTTCAGTTGCATAAGCCTTGGACACTCACATATAGGTGGAGGAGATTAGTGTCTGTCTCTATTAAACAGCTGGAAAATCCTGAGTCCATCTGAAGGGTAAGTATTACTCTCTAAATCAAATGGCTCTAAGGCAAAAACTTGAGACCAGTCTTTGGAGGATAAGGTCAGTGCTATAGAAAGTTGAAGATTCCACTTTTTTTTTATACATATGTTCATATAAATTGTTATGTACCTATGACTCCCTCAGCTGGACTGATAAACCATGAAGAACAAGACTGTATCCCACTATTGACCCTACCCAGGTTCATGTCTGCTGTGGAATACAGGCTGTCTTCATCTAAAGTGAGCAGGAAAGGGAGGCAAATACTGGAGTTACCCTAACTCTTGTTCCATGTAATGAGCACTATTATTATTATTGGTTTTGTTGTTATCATTGTTGTAATTGTTGTTATTGTTGTTGTTGCTGTTATTATTCAGATGGGAAGGAGTGAATTTCACCTTTGCACCTTTGTAAACACATTGTTTCTTCCCAGATACCTGCATAACTTGGGATGCAAAGGGTTTTCTAAGGGTAAAGTATCACTACCTGCCTAAGTATTTGCTGTACATCTAGCCACATTTGAAGACACAAGAGTGAGATAGGTGGACAAGGCCAGGTTGGATGGAGGTCTGACCAATCTGATCTAGTTGAAGGTGTCCCTGCCCTGATCTTTAGAGTCCATTCCAAAACAAACCATTTTAGGATTCTATGTGGTCAGATCCTGTAGAGCTGTTTGCATCATCAAACCATCCCTAGACTTTTCCTCTGAGTCTTTTGCCCTTTTACTCTGCATGAGGGAAATGAGGCTCAGCAAAGAATGGCACTTTACCTATATAGCTAGGTACAGTTTTTTCCAACAACCAAGAAGAGAGCCTTTGGGATGTTTGACTTTTTTACTCGCTTTTTCTGTGAAAGTAACTTGATACCAGATGGGATCATAAAGATAAAGGAAGCTCCATTAAGTACCAGCAGAGATACTATTAGTATGCTAATGGCCAGATGTTTTCTTAAAGAAGAGATAAAAGATATAAAAGGTGTCAGGAGAATAAATAGATACTTCTTTTCAATGTAGAGTACAACACAGAAATGACCAACAGGATAAAGTAATTCAGCAAAGGAAGAAGTTTAAAAAGTCGTTTTAAAAGTCTTGGCAAAATCAACTTGGGAATTTAAAAAAGTTCCTATTAAAAGTTTCTTAATAGCCTTATATATACTGGTGTCCCTGAGTGAAGAAGAGATGTTAGCTAGATAATGGCTTTTCACAATGTAACTACAACCAAAAATTACACTTGGTAAGGCAGTTTCAAAAAAAATTAAGTGCCACAATACTACATGTATATTCAATCAGTAGAAAACAAATTTGGTCACAAATATCTTAAACCAGCTACTTCAGTTATGAATAACAGTCAAACAGGCCTTTTATAAAAGTTCCTTAAGTCACATACATATTTATTTAAATCTTGATATATATCAGAAAGCCACTATCACATCCATATTTCAAGTTCTGAAATGCTGTTTGATCTTTTTGTTTGTTTTTAATTATTCTTATTCAGGCCTGAAGTTGAGAAAAGTCTTATTACCACACAAAGGAGCCTCCTATCTATTTATGAGGTGATAACTCTATCAAGAGGAAAACAGGCAGGATGCATAGGTTAAAAAACAGAGTATTATTACATTGCATGAAAAGTAAAAGCAGGTTTCTTTCTTATTGAGTAAGCAATGAACTCCTTGTAATGAAGTGTGTTTTGCCATGTAGCAAACTTTTGTTCTGACTCTTCATGTGCAGAATCCATAAGTTTGTGAATGTCCCTAAATAGGTACACTGATTCTGTTGATGTCTCAAGGTCCCTCCAGCTAGAAGGTGTTATATTCTGTGCCTGCCTGAAGTAACACAGAGGTGTAGCACACATTGTCCCTTCTGTGTTGTGTCCATAAAGGTTGGGTGCTTTTCAATCCAAAATATTAAGTTCTAGCCCATCAAGTTTTGGGGCTTTTTTGGCTATAATTATTGTCCCAGTGTCTGACATGGACTGAATTGTAGCAATTTAAAGACCTATCAGCTCAGATTCTGAAATGGGCAAATGCATGCAAAGACAAATATGGCAGCTCTATGAAATATTGAAGCAACCACCTACAGCACAGAAAAAAATGGAGTAGTTCCTGCTTTTTGGAAAAGATAGGAACTACAAATTTTAATTCCAGATTTGCACTAGTAAACCAATCAAAACCAGAAAGCATTCCTGGGTGCTAGTATTCAGTTTTCTGGATCATAAACTTTGAATGATGTCTCCATGGTTTTGAACATCAGTAAAAACAATGGGGTTCTATTAATAGGAGGAGTAGTAGTGTAGTTGAGCTTTTACTCTTAGCAAGCCACTACCTTGTCTAGGAAGACTAACAAAAATCATCTTGGGAGCCAAATTTCATTTCTGCTTCAACATACAGCTATTAATTTAGTAATTAAGATTCCAAACATTCCCTTGGATCATTGAATGGCCATCTCTCACAATCAGAAGAGAAACAATTTAGAGCTTTGTGAACACTTAGGGAATAGTTATTCATGGACTACCTACCAAAATATAGACTTTGCTTTAGGTAAATGTTCTGTTTAAATCCAAATGAAATATGGAGACATATTTTAGATGGTTTCATTGTGACTTAGATAATGGAAATTAAAAATCAACATATTTCTTACGATGTCCAGATGAAATGGTACAACCTTTCTATAACAAGCTAGTTTTCAGGTGGAGTGTACAGCTGCTGTTTAAAGCTTTTTTCATACTGTTAATGTAGACAAAAACTTGAAAAGAATGACACTTATGGTGAAATTTTGGGATAACACCTTTTCTTCCATGTTGCATAGAAGGTCAGACTCATATTATGCCATCAAAGTCTTCTGAAACTGTGTAAGATCTGTGTCATTCTGGCTTCAACATTCTTCCATTGGTGAGTCTTAGTGGTCATGCTACTCACCACAGAAAAAGTGCTTGCAGTCTTAACTGCAACAGAGCACTGAAAGCAATGAAATGCAAGGAGAATGTAAATAGTGCAGTGTATTTTCCTTGTTTAGCAGCAGCAAAAGCAAAAGATTTGAACAATTTGTCCTATTACAATTTTGAAAAATTAATCAACTCCTTAAAAATGAAACCAACAGGCAAATGTCATTGAATGTGTTTTGTTTAAAACAAATCCCAAAACATTGGTCATCCAAGTCATGTTAAAACCAAGGAAGATTTAGATATGAGAATAACTCATTGTTACACTTATACAGATTTAATGGATCACCAGATTTATCTAAAGTGGATTAAATCAATAGAAAGACTTCTGTTGACTGAAATGCTTCGAAGGTCAGGGTCTATCTTCCCTCACTTTGTAAAGACAATGCAGTACTTAATTTGGCCAAATGCATTTTACATGCTTCCTGGTGGAATGGGTATTTTAATTCAAAATAATTAACCAGGTGCTCTTTTCTCCATCAAAGTGCCACAAGTCTCCAAGTACCACAGTGCAGGACTGAAAATGTTAAATTCTCATATATTAAAAAAAAATTAGCAATTTGGGCTCAAGTTCCTTTCCAGCAGTGTCCAGAAATTATTGCTTCAGGTACTGACTGAAGTGTTTTTAACATGAATATTTTATTCCATCTCTCTAATTAAACCAATCTGACATTACTAAACAGGTATGGAAGTAATTACCTTTATAAGAAAGATACTTATTGGAGACTTACTTATGTGCTTATCTTTGTACTAGCCTATGGTGTGTGTTTGTTGTAAAAGGTATTTTTATAAAGGCTTCAAACATTTTAAAAAAAAGTAGTTTATATTTTAATAATAAAATGAAGCAAACATTCCATTTATTGATACATTGTATATGCATTTAGTAATATTTTACACCCCATTTCCACATGAAAAATTGAAGCCAACAGTAATTCCGCAGAAAGAGGAAATTTCTGAAGCAAAAGTTCTTACAATTCCTGGACCATTTTCCCTGTTGAATGTGGTTTGGGTGAAGTTGTCAGTGCTGAATGCTTAAACAAATTCTGCCCTGCAGCCGAGAGATTTGCATCCACAGGCAGACTGAAAAAGAGTATGTTGGCATGAGTTTCTAAATAGCCCTCCTTGGGTCAAATTTTTTGTCACTGGCACTAGTCATCAATTTTGCCATTCTCAATTTATACTGAGGAAAGAGAAAGAGGAAATCTGCTTTCCTAATTCTGTCCTGATTTTCATACTTTATTGACAAATAAACTGCAACAATCTAGATGTTATTGAGCTTTCCCTGCCTGTGATTTCCTGAGTTTTATTAGTAGCATCTTTTTGAAGGAGTAGATTTGATTTCTTCCAGCATAAGGCTACCCTTCTCAAATTGTAAGAGGGAAGGAAATCCATACTGAAGCACTCATCAGCTGGTCCTCTATGATGCTGAGTTCCCAGGATGAAGTGAGAACATATTTTCATTTTAGCCTTGAGAATCTTAATCTCCTTGGGGTTCAGAAAATATATCAGACTTCTACTAGACCTCTGCAACACTGCAGCATGATTTAGGAACAATTTTCATTTCGAGCTTGCAGACTTAAGACTCCCAGGAATTGGAAATATGGCAGGTTTATCTGTGTGACTGCAGCTCCAATTCCCAGGGTTATTTCTGGTTTGTTTGTATGTTTGTTTTGGAGAAACTTTCATTTCTAGTCTTTTTGCGGTTAAGATTTCCAAAAAAATCAAACACACAAACCTCCAGTAAATGCTTGCATGCTCATAATTCCCACAGTGATGGAATCAGCTTTTCTTCTAATTCCAGAATTTGCAAGGCA